>NC_142343.1:18890941-19048182 GCF_054954075.1 Amborella trichopoda | reverse complement strand
CTTCTTCTTCTTCTTCTTCTTATCCTTGTTATCCTTCTTCTTCTTCTTCTTCTTCTTCTTCTTCTTCTTCTTATCCTTCTTCTTCTTCTTCTTCTTCTTCTTCTTCTTCTTCTTCTTCTTATCCTTCTTCTTCTTCTTCTTCTTCTTCTTCTTATCCTTCTTCTTCTCTTTTTCATCTTCTTCTTCTTATCCTTCTTCTTCTTATCCTTCTTCTTCTTCTTCTTCTTCTTCTTCTTCTTCTTATCCTTCTTCTTCTTCTTCTTCTTCTTATCCTTCTTCTTCTTCTTCTTCTTCTTCTTATCCTTCTTCTTCTTCTTCTTCTTCTTCTTCTTCTTATCCTTCTTCTTCTTCTTCTTCTTCTTCTTATCCTTCTTCTTCTTCTTCTTCTTCTTCTTATCCTTCTTCTTCTTCTTCTTCTTCTTCTTCTTCTTATCCTTCCTCTTCTATGTATCCTGCAGATACATCCTTGAAATGTTTGCTAACGCCGTGGCAGCTCGAGCTAAGGCTCACCCAGTACAGGGAAAATGAGATTGAGATCAGGGAAAACGTTGCAGCCTCCACCTCAGAAGCCAGACATTTTGAAGTTTCCTAGTCCGCCACTTCTCCCTCACGCAAATACTTCAAACATTTTACCCATCCTCCAGTTCCCTGGGCTCCTTCCTCGCTTAAATCTCGTGGACAATCCACCCATCCTCCAATTCCCTGGGATGCCGTTGGTCCCATATCCTCAGCCACATTCTAAGCCTCAACTTCAAACATCCACTCAGACTACCCAAACCAAGCCGACTGTGCAATCAAGCTAGAATATTGAATTATGAGCCTATGTTCAATCAAACATTAAGAGGAGAAGAAGCAACTACTCTCTCATTCGAGGTCATCGAAGCTGCAACGACTTATCATAAACAAAGCAAGGCATAGGGTATTCCTCCACGACCCAGAAACAATGAACGAGAGTAAGAGATAGAGTACAAAGAAGCAAATGGAAGAAAAAATCATGTATCATATTGAAGAAAAAAGGACAATTTCATTCATAAACCAAGGGGATAATTACAAGTGTCGAAATAAAAACAAGGGAACGAAAAAGAAAATAAGATGACACTTTCAAAATCGATCAATCACTTAATTGATCTGTCCCCTGTATGTTGCAGCTGTTATCTTAGCCTGTTGGATGCGTCCCTTTAACTTTGCTACCATTTTGACCTTATGCTCCATCAAGGTAGTCCCTTCCTCCAAGGAGTACTCAAAGGTCAAAATATTATCAGCAAGCACCTTGTCCTTTGCTTCCCAAGCTGCGGTCTCCTCCTCCAACTTCTCAAGCTCTCGCGTCAGCTTTACTATGTCCGCCTTCAGGGTCATCTCCTTGTTGTGCTGTGCGATGGCCTCCTCAACAACGTTGGATCTGTAAGAAACCGCAATGTCCTTTTCCTATAATTGAGCTTCTACCAGTTTGCGATGGCATATGAGTGAGGACTCCAAAGAGCGCAATTGCGAACTCTTTAGCCGCATCGAAATATGGGAAGCCCTCTAGTGCACCCCCTAGAAGGGTGATCTGCCTTAACTTCTGGATTGCATTGTGAAGTTCAGTAAGAGGCAGATCCTTCATTCTCTGCAAGCCCAGACGAAGCATATCTATGATTATGCCGGATATCCCACTGAAACTAGGCCTGGATGATGCTGTCGGGGCAGCCGCAATAGAAGGAGCATCAGTCTCGACAGCGAGGCTCGAAGGGATGATAGCCATGTGAGTAATTGGATCAGCTTGAGCAATTGTGAAACCCAAGGTCTCATCATTTGCAGATTCAGAGGGGGCCCCAGTCTCAAGCTGCTCGGCCCCCACGATATTAGATTCCTCACCTGGCCTTTCAGCCTCACCATTGGCAGGCTTTGTCCCTTTAGGGCCAACATCTTCTCTCTGCCCCTCAATCTTTAAAGCAGCTTTAACGAGGTCAATTCCCTCACTTAAACATTCACCTACTAGAGCCACCACCTCAGCCTTGCAAGTCCAGAGCTCACCTTCTTCCTTTGGTCTTCATCTTCTAAGACCACCACTTCAGCTACGGTCTCTTCTACATGGCCCGCATCTTCCACAGTCCGAACTTCTGCCACAAAAAACTCGACTCCCTCATCTTCCTGACCTATGCCCTATGGGGCCCAAGTCTCTGAACTCTCAAAAAGGCCTGGGTCTGCACTACCTGTAACTCCATCACCCGATGTAGCAGCTCCCTGACAATCAGGCATTTTCTTCAACTATAGCCTCTACTTCGGTTGGGGAAACTATCTTCTGAGGTTAGGGGGCCTTGTCAATTTCAGGTTCCTCCCTTAGAGCAGCAACTCCAGCACCTTCTTTCCCATCCCCGTCAATCACCATTGGAGGAAGATCTGCCTCAGCAGTCGTTCTGGGAATTTTTGGCACCACCCTAAGCTCAGGTGTCCCCTCTCTATCAGAAGCAATGATGCTGGGCCCAGAAGGGAAAGTGTCATCTACCTCAGTCTCTGAAGAGGCCGAAAATAGCTCAGGAGTGTCAAAAGGTGACTCAGAAAATGCGGAGGGTGACTCAATAGGTGCAGTAGAGAATTCTGAAGAGGCAGAAGATGAATAGCCATCAGCCAGTTCTAGGATGGCAGCAAGTCTTGCACTCCTGCGTTTTCGAGCAGGCCTGACAGCTTGAGACGGAGCGTGAGTGACTGTGTGGGCAGCACACTTCCTCTTCTTTCCTACCCCTGGTGGAGGAGAAGTTGTCACAAAATTCCTCTAGCGAGAAGAGTCTGTAGCAAGAGCACTATGAGGGCCACTCCCAATCAGTGCATTCAGGTCTTGGATCGAGCGCTCTTCATGACCCCTTTTTGACCCTCATTCCATTAGGAGATGGAGGTGAGGCTGTAAAAAAGGCTCCCCATCCTCTTCTCCATAGCAAGAAATTGCGGTGAAGTTTCATGCGCTGCTATCTCGCGAGATACCCCAAGAGCCTCCCAATTCCAAGGGTAGTCCAAGGTAAAAATATCTCTTAGAAGGGGAGTTCTGAGTATCCTCTTTTGCCTGGTATCCCGGCACTAATTGCAATTCTCCCCTTTCCAAGGGTGATCAGCCTCCCAGTACCCTCGGTTGGTAATCCTCCACCACTGTGCATAGGCTTGAGTCGCTCGGGTCCTTTTGCTAAAATGTGGTACCACATACTTGCTGACCTCAGTCATTTTTTAACACGTAGACCATGCAGTACAGATATACTTTAGCAGCCATGATTCACGGGAAGTCCCTAGTTCTTCTTTCCCGGCAACGTACAATCCGTCATGGCATTTTTGAAAGAATACAGAAAAGGGACAACGTTAATCAAGCCCATGCCGATGAGCAAACTGATGGGGGACATACCCTTCAAGTCTAGAATGGCGTGGGGTTCGATAGGGCAAAACCCCCGCCTCTGGCGCTCAAAATAAACATGAGCTCCCTTGATGGTCGTGGCAGCACCATCCAGCTCCTTGCCCAGCTCATTAATGAATGCACAGTCAATAAAGCCTCCCAATGGAAAGGCGACCTGACGCATGCTGGAGAACTCATTCCCAAACAAGTTACGAGCCTCCCCCAGGCTGTGAAAGATAGCCTTCTGCCCGACAATCCTCATCAAGAAGGGGTATATCTTCTGCCCCATGCCTGGACGTCTGACATAAGTGGTAGGGAAATAAGCTCCTAACCACCCATATACGTAATGGATGGGGAATGGTGTCTTGAAGTCCCCAAGGAAAGCTTCGCCTCCGACAAGGCCATTACCTCCCTCTTTGCCTTTATAGGCTTTCCCTTTGGAGATGGCTCTCAGTCTATGGTAGATACTACATAGAACTGGTTGCATCGCAAGCCACATAGAATGTGCCTGGACGGATGTCATCTGCCCCTTCAGGAAGAGAGAACTTGCATAGAAATAGGGCCAAATATGCAGCCAAGAAGACGCAATCATCATTGCTCTCGGGTTGGTAGATTGGAGGCATCCCCTTCACAACTACCTTTCCCTTGCTTCTTGAAGCACCTGGACTACTCTCCTCAGGGTAATCCCCGCAAAAGAATTTCATCCATTCGGTGAAGGATACTCGACTATTGCTAGCCTTGGAATAAAGCAGCTGGTAAAACTCAAATATTTTATGAAGACTAACAGGTGGTCTTTCTTCTCCTAAGCAAGCGCTGCCAAAGATGACTGAGTTCTGAGGAATGAACTTGTCATACATTTCTTCGATTTGTGGAAGGCCACCAATGAAGAGAATGTCCAATAAGGAGATTCCTGCCTCTCCATGCCCAAGGAGCCATGTATTGCTAACATGAATCTAGGTCTCCAGCAGTATCTTAACGGTGTTGGAGCACCGATCATAATAGCCGGCCAAGCACTGAACTGCTGCTAGCAAAGAAGCATGCTCAAGAATGCTTCTGCGTGACTCCAGCACCTGGAGGGTCCAGGAAGAGTAACCCTTCAAGTACTGGTGCTCCCCCTGTATTCTAAGACCAGTAGAAGACCATATCAGCCCTTTGGTCTTTACCATTCTTTTTCCTGGAGTGGCGAAGTTTGCACCAGATCTACGTTCTGATGAATGCAATGAAGAAGAGCCATCCCTTCTTCAACACTGACATTCTTGTCATTATCCTCCCGGACCTCAAATCGAACCGGGTCGATAATGACAGTGACACTAAGAGGCCACTCGACTTTGCATATTGGGGTCGTCAACCAAATGGGTTCACCTCGAACCAGACTCTCACTAGTAAATTCACAAGTGCCAAGCTCTCCTCCTCCCTTTGGAAGATTCTTCACGTCAGGGATTCTGTTTGAAGGCGGGGCCATCAGACTGACTATAATCACTCACTGTCGTGTGGAAATACTAAGGCACAAGGCAATCACTGCATGTGAAAGGCACTAACTAGCGTCGCACGTGATTAACGCCGCTTGCATCAAATAAAGCCTAACGATGGATGTGCTTGCTGAAGGCTAACGCCGGGTGCGTTTTGAAAGCTTAACTCTGATTATGTTTTCCAAAGACCAACGCCGGCTATAATATCAAATCCTAAAGATAGTTGTGTCTTCAAGGAGAAATGCTGACTGCGACTAACGCCGACGGGATTCTCAAAAGGCTAACTCCGGACCTGTCTTCGAGACTATCACCGCTTGAAGCAACACCGCTCGTATCTCTCGCATGTGCCACAGATTGCACACGTGTTACCTCAAGCCCCGGGATTGCCACCTGACAATCGTAGTCACGATGTGGCCTGACACACGTCCTCGCACGTGTGGACTAGCAACCATTGACCTCCTAGTTAACATTTGCTTCTTGTGACGGTTCACTATCCTGTGACCTCTCGGCTTCCTGCCAAGAAACCACCGCTCACTCATCGAAAAACTCACTGGCAGACCTTTCCTTCTTCTTCCCGATAGTGGAAAATCACTCAAAAACTCCCGAAAACCAACGGAAGTTTGATGACAGCTTCTCTGGTACTCCCAGAATCACTGTCAGAATCTCTACAGACTCTGGGCAACTCCTTGTTTTGCTCACACAGCTTGCTCTTCAACTCCAACAGCAGTGACCCTCGCAAAGCTCCCTGCGTAATGCTGCTGGTTCTTCCTATACAACGTGCTTGCTGTCAAACTCTGGCCTATAAACTCTGTGTTCTTGTCGAAATTCCCGTCGGGAGCTCTCTCACTCTTACTAAAAGCCTTAGCCATTTTTACCTTCGGTAAACTGATGAAAATGGGGTTTGCCCCCTTATATAGAAGATGCTTCCTTGAAGTGCCCCTCACAAAGAAAGAATACCAGACAGGTCTCTAAAGGCTATGTGGTAATGGACCAGATTAGGTCGAGCTCAAACCTGAGGCCCGAACAGCGGCTTACTGATGTCAGTGCAATGTTGAGCGTCAAATGGCAATGAACCAGAGTCAGGCTGGGCCCAAGCCCGAGGCCCGAACTCAAATCAATGCCGCTCACAGCTAACGATGCGTACGAGAGTTCGTGACTAATGCCGCGCATGAAAAATTACGACTAACATCGCATGTGAAACTCCCTTATGAATGCTGCTTGTGACTAACGTTGCACGTACCAACACTACACTCCAGCGATTGCTCAACGACGTTCGTGTGACTGAACGTTCACCACTGTGAGTGCTTTACCATCACCCCCAGTAGGAGTTAGGAGTAAAAAGTGAGAGAAAACATGGACAACGATGAGCTTCTGCCGTTCATGACAGAGGAGGGAGAAGAGACAGAAAACATGGATGGTGATGGGCTTCTGCCTTCCATGACAGAGGAATGAGATAGAGGAATTTTGACAGAGGTCCGGCCAGTCACTTGGGTTAAGGCCCGGCTCGTTGTTTATGTCCCAAGAGTAGGAAGACATCATACCAGGCATGAATGGAGAAGAGAGAGTAGAGAACAAAGAGAGAGAGAAGGAAAGAGAGGAAAAAGAAAGGAAAGATAGAAGAGAGATAAGAAAAGTGAATAACGAAGATCAAGAAAGAGAGAAAAAATAAAGAGATAGGTGAGAGGAGAGAGAAAAAGAGATAGGGGAGGAGAGAGAAAGAGATGGAAGAGAGGAGAGAAAAAGAGATGAAAGGAAAGAGAAAGTTACCTTCACCAAACGGTACCGAACTTTTTCTTCTCTCTCCTCTCTCTCTCTCTCTGAGATGTGCCCACAATTTTAACGTGAAAACTCCTAAAGTTTATTCATGAGATTGAAAAATCAGGGGTTCTTTGACAATTAACTTTAGAATGTATTTATAGAATTGGGCCCAAACATGGGTGTATGCTAAAAACCTATTCTAATTGATGATAATTATAATTTAAATAAATTAAAATAAAATCTAAAAATGGGTGCAAAAGGATTGTTTTGCCATTGCTCAACAATACATGAAATTACAAAACAGTCCCTACTGCTGCCCTAGAACTTACGTGATCTTCTATGGATGGTTCGGGGTTACTCCGACATATGTTTAGCCAAAATATGATTACTTTCTTGTCTTGCTCGGCATCACGATTAATTTGACATCAACTTTGAGTAATGGATAATGTTTTTAGGCCACAATCATGCGACTCGAAATTTGTATAGATCATTGAAAACTTTTGATCGATAGTGTGCTTGTTTCTTAATGTTTTTCTTTGGTTTAATCATTGAATTACACTGAGCATGTCATTACGATGGCGTTGCAATAAACGCAGCTCGATTATGTGCCCGGAAAAAGATTTTGCACTTTTGAGTTTTTTGTTGGAATCTTAAAATCTGGTGGCCAAAATCTGCAGCACCTTTGACGTCTTCGTGTGTTGAATCCAACCTTTCATCATACATGGGGTTCGAACCAGAATAGCCTCAGACCTTACGTACATAGTGCAATTGGTTTCGTATCATTCGGGTGCGCAAGCACCAAGATATGGCTGCTCGAGCAAGGCGTGTTGCTGCTGAATTTTCTGCAACTATCTTCACGAGTCACCAATTTCTCTCTAATTTTTCTCCCTGCTTGGGTATTGTCAGGGGTCATGCCACATATCAAAACACTTGTCTTGACAAGACAAACACGTTCAACAAATTTGATCGTGATCCGACTCAAGACGAGTGAGAAAAAAATCTTCAAAGTTGTTGCTCGTGACTGTACAAACCAGCCTCTTTCAATGGAGATTAGTGTAGGGAGGCCGCACAGGAATAGCGTGTGGCTTACCTCTTTTCAATGTTTCACCTATAACTTTGTCTTGGAAACCTTCGTTTAAGTTGAAACTTGACCCCTAAGGGTTTCTTATCGTGTCAGATCTAATGGTGGTGATCCCACAGTTGTTTGACGCACCGAAAATAGAGTTCTAACTAAGGGGTCCATTTCAAGGTACTAGAGGCTGATGTTTCTGAATTTGTTTCTTTATTTGTGCTGCCTTTGACATGTCAGATTGCGACGAAACTTGGCAGGTGGCCTTTTGAAGTGCTTAGGAAGATTCTGACCTATTTTGGAGAAATTCTGAGACTGTCAGGAATTCCACTGTATGTCAAGGCTTTATTGACCAGCTTCTCTTTTTAATCCGCATTAGGGACTCAAGGTGCTAAAAAATATGTTCAAACATCATGCCCCTGTCGTTAACGATATCTAGAAAATGTGCCTCTTGAGGTGGTAACATGGTTAGACTTTCAATATCCAGCTTTTCATCCCAGATTGGTGGATCATTCAAGAAATCTTGTGAAGGTGGTTTGGAAGGTCCACTTAGAACATTTAAAAGGTCATCTTTCCTTAGTGGTTTTGGTTCTCGCAGTGATAAGTTTTCTTCAAAATTTTGTTCTTTTATTTCATCTTGATTAACTATTCTCGAACTCGACTTGTCTCCATGATTCAAGGAATCGCTAGTTTTGGAGCCTTGACCAAGCTTATGCTCGGGTTCATCTCGGATTCGTTGTGAGTTTAATTCACCATCACATGCACGTGGATCATCTTTTATCACATTCATTTGGAATGATGGGTTAAAAGGACCATGAATGAGAGTGAATTCCCTTAGTATGAAAGTCTGTATTCTCCATTTTGTTGAGTAAGTTTTAGTCTCTTCTCGTGGATGGTTTGCAGAAGGGATGCTTTTCTCGATCAAGTTCACCTCTCTTTCTTGAGATGGTTCTTCATTAATCGAGTCCTCGTTCCCTTCTCTTTCTTCTGGAGGGTTGACTATCATTAGGCTATGAAAGACTCTGGCTTTATCATCTTTGGCTTGCTCATATCGCGATACTCTTTCAAGCATAACGTCAAACGAGTAAGGGTTCACCCCTTATTGAAGAATGTGACATATTCAAGTGTCATGTTCTCTAATGTCATGCCTACCTTCGCGGATTCAGGGAGTGGAGTTTCAGCGACTCGCATAGTGGCCTATCTAAATCTGGTTATAAAGTCAAAAGGAGACTCGCCCGAATTTTGTTTGGTGGAAGTTAACTCACCAAGGGTGACGGGTCTTGGCCATGTCCCATAATAGCGAGAGAAAAATTGCTTGAACATTTCATCAGGAGTTTCTTGAGGGTTATCCTTCATAAATTTTTGGTGTCACATCAAAGGTTCTTCTGATAAGCTATGCGAGAACATGACCTTAAGTTGATTAAGTAGGTCTCACAGTGTATGAACAATTAACAGATGAGCGTTGTTGTGTGCCTCAGGATCATCTTTCCCATAAAATTTGTATATAAATTGTGGCATCATAAACCTTATTGTTAGATCTTCTAAGTGTCCTAGAGTCTCTTGTACGTAGGTTTTAGGAGTTGAGAAATCTCATATTCTCATTCTCTCAAAATTTCCTTGAAGGAATTTCATGTTGATGAATTGGGATGTTCGTATAACGGTGACTTGGCTCAGTTGCATGATTTGTTGAACCTGGATTTGTGGTATGTGGCTTGTATAGACTAGCTATTGGACCCATGTAGCAGGTTGCCCCAAGGATTGAGCCTGGGGATTGTGTTGAGTTAGGTGTGCTGGTTGTCGACCTATAGACTCACCCGAGTTGAATTAGGTTAGAGCTGACCCGTCACCCAGAGTGTGGACTATGTAGCCACGTAAAAAGACCTGTAGGATAGGATCACCACTTGACTAGGATAGACGACTCAAGCTACTATGATGACTAAACCTATAACCTTGGCAGTGAAGTTTGCTTTTCCCTGACCTTCACTGGAAGACATAACTCTAAGGTTAGGATATTCCCTTACTTCAGTGTTAAACTGAAAGAATGGAGTCTGCCCTCAAGGTAATCCTAGACTCAAGTGATGACTAGAGTTAGACCCATGCCCCCTCGACTTGGTTAAACTGACAGGCTAACATCCCTAGGGTTATATTAGTTTGAGCCGATACGTCGGACATGGCCTATAGCTTGAGCTTCTAACCTAACCTACTTGGATTGACTACGCTGGATGTTGTACCCTCAGTTAAGTAGGTCTTGAAAGAATATATGCACCATATGATTGTCTTGATATCGGGTTAGGTCAAAATCCTATCCTTTACTAGTGCTGGATTGCTTGAGTAGACTTTCCCTAGTTTTCTGTGAACCCACTTGCCCCCTAAGTGGCTAATTGAAGACTGAAATATTGAGCTGCTAATTGAACATCAGGGTTAACCCCCCTAAGATTGATTGACTCAAAGATGTGCCGACTGGATTTGAGGCTAACCCCCATGTCTTGGAAGATTGCCCTAGGCCTAACCCCTTTACTGTTCAAGGTGTTACGTACCCTAGTAACCTGCTGGCTCGTGGCTTCTAAACGATAGCCTTCAGGGCAGCTGAGTCTCCATGTGTATTGAGACTCAGCTCACTGACATGACTGTGATGGATTTGTGAGGGAGCACTCTGACGGTGCCTCTCAGATTGTCTAGGTTCCCTGAATCTAAACTGGTATAGAGTCGTAGCTTGCTCAACTTTGATCCTAGTCTAAACATAAAAAGACTTGGGTTTTGACTCGATGAACTTAGGTTTGAACCTTAAACTAAGGAGAACCTAGTCTAGTTTTAGGGACAACTCTGAATCTAGACTTAAGCTAAGACCAGACTGGATGGATCTTGCTAGACTCGATGGGTTTCAGCTTGAACCCTGAGCTAAGACAAAACTAGTCTAGTTTTAGAGGAAACTCTATACTTAGACCTAGGCTAGTACCTAAATTGAAATGTAGGCTAGAAAGGTACGAGTCTTGGCCTGGACCGAGAAGGGGCCTAGGTTCAAACCTGAGTCAAAACCCAGTTCGGACCTGGGCTAGGCTGGGCACAAGCTTGGGCTTCGAGAAGTCTTGGATTTCAGATCAGGTGTTGACCCAGATTGGATCATGGTTGGGTTAGGTACGAGCTCTGGCTTGAATCAAAAGGGGGGGCTTAGGTTCGGACCTAGGTGTGAACCTGGTTCGGACTTGGGCTAGACTAGGTACGTCCTGGACTTTGATCCAGAAGGCTTCAAATTTAGTCCGGATGTGGACTCAGACTAAGTTCTAGGTGAGATTTGGCGTGAGCCTAACACAGACCAAAAGGGGCCTAGGTTCGAACCTGGGTGTGAACCTAGTTCGAATATGGGGTAGACCAGGTACAAGCTTGGACTTGGACCCAAGAGGTTTCAACTCGGACCAGAAGTAGATCCAAACTGAGATCTAAGACTAAACAACTTAGATAAGAAAACAATGCACTCGAAAACATTGCCCTGAACTATGGGTAGGCTAGGTCTGAGTGGGGTCCTAACTACAAAAATACGACTAGGCTGAGTAGGTCCCCACATATGTCTTAGCCACCTGTTAAAGGAATCAACCAGGTCCTACTATGTGTGGAGTTGCTTTGAGGCTAAGGATTATGGAGGGAATTCCAGCCGCCTTGGCTCTCAAGGCTAGGTTTCCCTCATGACAGTTAATACAGGATTTTGAGGGCTTTTGAAAATGTTTGTTGGTCTCCTGGGCTTCCCCGATCCATTGTGTGTAAGAATTTGTAAAGAAGCACGCAAATGAACAGAAAATAGAAAATAGACAAACACACGATGAAAGAATGTGACCACTTGGTACAGATCGTGCCAAATGATATGTGGTTCGAGTCAGAGTTCAATCGATTGAGAGCACAGTTGAGGTGTAGCGTAGGGGGGAGCAACCCCTAAGAAGGTATACAGTTAATAAAAGTGGAACCTGGCACAGCCCATGCCTAGTTGAGCACTCCTCGAGTCGAGGGTGACTCGATCAGGGCAAAATTAGAGAGAATGCAGGTGACCCACGAAAGTTTCTCTTCTTCTTTTTTTGATGAATAGAGAGAAGTGGAAAATGTTGAATTACAAGCAAAGAAATGAAATTTTTTTTTTTTTTTTTTACGAAGTTGTTTTCTTGCGTCTCTTTTTTTTAAAGTGGAAGAGGCCTTAAAGGTTTGTTTAGTCAAGATTTGTTTTTTGAACAAGTGACCCTGAAACAAAGACTTTCTCGCAAAAGTCACTTCATTTTTTTTTAATAAAATAGGCCTTAAAAAATTTATTTCTTTCTTATTCTGTAGAGATTTTTTGTTTGCTAAAAAAGAAATGCCCTGAAAGTAATTTTTTTTTTTTTGTTAAGGTTAGATTTTTGGAAGCAAGAAGGTTTTTTTTTTAGGAAATGATTTATTTTTTTGGAAAAAGATGGACTTTTGAAAAGTTTTTTTTTTTTCAAAAAGGAAGGGTATATGATTTGTTTTTTCGTTTGGAAAAAAAAAGGTGGCCTAAAAAAGTCTTCTTTTTTTTCCCTTTTTAACTTGCAATTTTTTTTTTTTAAGGCAATGACATTTTAAAAGGGCTTTTTCTTTATTATGAAGAACATTGAAATTATCTTTCTTTCTTTTCCTTGGAATGAAATGAAATAAAATAAAATAAATAAATAAATAATTTAAAATGCAATTTTTATTAACAATAGAAGCATATTTTTTTAAAGACCTCAAAAGAAAATTTTTATTAGCAAATTTCTTTTTAAAACAAATGACACTACAAAAGGAATAATAATAAAATAAAATAAAAAATTCTATTGGGAAGTTTTTTTTTTTTTTTCTTTTCTTTTGAAGCAAGATGATTAGGATATTTTTTTTTGAAATGGATTATATTATTATTTGTTTGAAAACAAAATAGGCTGAAAAAGTTGTTTTTTTTTTCCCCTCTTGCAAAGCTTTTTTTGTTTTTCAAAAAGGAGAAAGGCCTTTCTTTTAAAAAAAAAAAAGCAAGATGGCCTTAAATTATTTTATTTTTTTTTGACAAAGAGGCCTAAAAAAATGTTGATTTTTTTCTTAGAAAAATGACTTTTTTTAAAAATAAAAATAGCTAAAGTTTTTTATTTTTGTTTTGGGATGAGGAAGATTTTGATTTTTTTTGGAAACAATGTGGTTAAAAAAAACAATTTTTAGCAAAAGAGATTTTTTGTTTCTATTTTCTTAATTCTTAGGGAACTGGTAAATTAACAAAAAAAAAAAAAAAAAAGGAGCAAAATTGTCTTAGAATGAAATTTTTATTTTGCAAAAAAATAGATTATTATTATTATTTTAGAAGAGGGTAAACAAATGGACCAAAAAGTTCTATATCTAAAAACAAAGTTCTTTTTTTCTTTTTAAGGTAAGAAGGATAAATCCAAATTACGCAAACAAAATGGTACATGAACATGGATCTGTATTAGACGGTTGACCAAACCATCAGGATCTGAGCTCCCACAAAAGCATCAATAAGAAAACATTTCTTATCTAATAACTATAAGATACTTCAGTTACCCCCAGGACCAATTGAGATAAAAACAAATGTGCTGAAAATATTCTCCAAATCAGTCCCTCTTAAAAACGGACTCCAAATCCACCATTAGAGGGACAAAATAGATATCGTTTAATATCACATGCTAATAATATGGGAGAAATATCACATGCTAATAATGTGGGGTCCATCAAGTTATGGCATTGTGACAAAACGTCCTCTCTAAAACAAATTTCCAAAGCCTTGGGTTTGGAAAGAGAACAATCAAAGATAACGAGGCTGATCTACAATAACAAACATGCACACCCGAAGACACCTTCAGGAGCAAACATTCACAGGAAGACAAATAAAGGTTGCAGAGAAAATGAAAAAAGCTAGATTAAAGAGAGATGAAACAAAAGTTTCTTCATGGAAAAGGATACCCTTTTTTTTTCTTTTCTTTTTTCTCTTTTTTTTTTCAAAACATGCCCGTCAAAAGGAGATCTCAGGTTTTGTTTTTTTTTTTTTCTTTGTGCACAGATCTAGCTGGGCACCAAACTGTTATCGATGCAGATTGTACGATGTCAAGTTGGGATTCAACAAGATCTGAACTACAAACTGATTTTTCAACAGTGTGATAGAGAGTGGGGACAATGAAATTCTGATCTAAGGCCATATCTACTAAAAAATGGGTAGATATGCTCTCAGATCAGTGGCAGAGCCAACAATGATCCGAAATACAAAATACAACATAAAATGCAAGAAAAGTAATTTAATTTTAATATAAATAAATAAATAAATAATATAAAATAAATGCATAAAGAGTAAGAAAATACCAACTGGGCCAATTAGCTTGGGACTTCTGAGGCTTCGCCCATATCAGGACTGGCTGAGTTTATGATGTGCATCCTCTTTGTCTCTCTTCAAGTTTTGACCAGGCCTTGGCTAGGTTGGATAGCTTTTTTAACCTAAGGGCTGTAGGTTTAATGGCCTAAAGCTAAAGTTTTCTTATATCTATGTTTTCTCAAGATCTTCTCAGGTTTTCTCAAGGTCTCAGGTTTCTTGGCCTACCATTTTTCAGAGTGTAAGGAGTCTAAAAGTCTAACCCCATAAATGATCCTGAAATGATCTTTTAAAGGCTGAAATTAGGCTAGAGTGGGTAACTGGCAATTTCAAATGGATTTTCGAGCCCGAATTGTTGTTTTGGGTCAACATACCAAAAGGGTCCAGATTCAATGAATTTGCTCAAAAATGGTCGGGGAGTGGTTGGCATGCGGAAACTGCCATTTTGGGGCAGTCTGACTGGCCGGCACCAATGGTGTTGTGCAGACCAAATTTACTCAGAATTGGCAAATTCCAGTTCTTGGGTGATTTACGGGCTCTTGTGATGCTGACCACCAAAATTTGGGTCAAAACGAGGTGTTTTGTTATTTTTAATGATTTTTTTACTAAATCAAGGTGTTTTACAGAATTTTGGATCACAATATAGGTATCACGGACTATGGTGGTCTATGGTTTGGAGGTTCATTGGGATAGTGTGGTCTTAAGGTTGTCTAGGGTTTAAAAAAACTATTGAATTTGACACTTTTTTCAAAATGGGGTGTTTGCAATTCTTAATTTCTTAATGATGGGAATAGCCTTATCCCGGGTTTTGAAATTCAAGTAAATGAGGAAAAACAAAGTAATTCATATAGTCCCAATTCCAATTGAAGTTACACGATCACAAATGATCGAAGTTATCCTTGTCATACATTTCACAATAAAGGAAGATGGCTTAATCAATTGAATATTACAAATAAATGCAATAAGCGACCCACAAGAATTCCAAGTCATCAATGAGCCAATCGGGATCCTAAGGTTAGGGATTCCTAAGATCATAGTAATGGGGTATGCCTTAGTCTATAAAATACAATTCAAGAAGAAACAAAGGAGCCAAGCCTAGAGGAATCAGCTAAACCATTCTTTAAGGTAAATTCAAAATGAGATCCCTCCCCTCCAAAGCAGATAGAAGACTTGAACCTTTGGAAATTTTAAGAGGCCCACTAGGTCCGACTTCAGTAGACTTCCTCATAGACCCTCCTATTTAGGGCAAGAAATCGAGCCCAGAGGACTTAACTCAATTATCTTGTAAGGCAAACCCAATAACTAATGATGAAGGAAGGGGAAACCCGAATCTCATTATCTCCAAAAGTGTAATGCCTCCATGACAATTGATGTCAGAAGTCAAACCCCTAGAAATTCTAAGGGGACCACCAGTGCCACTGTCACAAGGCTACTTAGATAACCCACCTATCTGGATGAAGAAGCCCAAGAAGAAGAAAGGGGCAGGGGCATGACTTCGCTAACTCGGGCACCCCATATTCAATAGGATCTACCTCTTGAAACATAAAGTTTCGAAGAAGGTCAAACAGGGGTAGTCACATCCACTAGCTCAATACGGATTGTCCCATCTGATGAAGATGGTACAGAGGTTGTCCCATCAACATTCCAATCAGGGCAGTTTCAACCACCGATGAAAATATAATTGAGGTAGTTTTATCCAACATACCTATAGGGATTGCTTGATCCAATGAAGAAGACCCTACAAGGGCAGCCCCACCAAAATACTTGATAGGGGCAGCCCTACCAAACCACTTCAAGGGGCCACCCATTTTTTATGATGAGAATATTGTAGGGGTAATAGGTGAGGCTGATTGAAGACATTTTCCAACACCTTCGATCCCCGATGCCAAACAAGGAGGAAGCCGGTCAATAAAGCCTAAATTACAGGGGAATTCTTGACAGTCTCAGAATTACCTCAAAATAGGTAGAAATCTTCCTAAGCGCTTCAAAAGGCCACCTGTCATGTTTCGTCACAATCCGACATGTCTAAGGCAGTACAGACAAATAAATAATTTCGAAAAAACCAGTCCTTAGCACCTTGAAATGGACCCCGTAACTAGAACTCTAGTTTCGGTATGTCAAATTGTTGTTGGACTACTGCCAATGGATCCATAATGGTCGAAAACCCCTATGGGTCAAGTTTTAGCTTAATCGAGCACTCCAAGACAAATTTATAGGTAAATGACCAAAAAGGGGTAGGCCGCACATTATTCCCGTGTGCCCTCCCTGCACCAAATCACCATTAAAGGTGACTGTTTTTACAGTCTCGAGGAGTAAATATCAAGGGCCATATCTCATTCTTCCCTAGTCGGATCACATTCAAATTTTGTGAGCGTGTTCATCTCATCAAGGCGAGCATTTTGATATATGGCACACCCCATGACGATGCCCGAGCGGGGATAAAAGCTAGAGAGAAGTTGCCGATTCGCGAAGAAAGTTGCAGGAAAATCAACAACGACACACCTCTCTCGAGCAGCCAAATCATGGTGCTCGCGATTCGGATTGATACGAGACTAGTTTCATCATGTGCATAAGGTCCAAGGTTATCTCTAGTCCGAACGTTGTACATGATGAACGGTCAGATTTCGTACATGAAGACGTCGAAGTGACTACAAATTTCAACTGCGTTTGTTTCCACGCGGTCGTGACGGCATGCTTAGTGTAATCCATCAAATAAATCATGAAAAAATATCAAGAAACAAGCGCACTATCGATCGAAAGTTTTCAAGATTCATGCAAATTTCGCATGATCTTGACTTAAAGACGCGATTCGTGGCTCGAAATTGGCATCAAATCGATGGCCATGACAAGCCCCACAAGAAAACGGTCATCTTTCAAACAAATGGCCACTAAAGCAATCCCAGATCATCCATGGAAGATCACGCACGTTCTAAGGTAGCAACAGGGACTCTTTTGGAATTCCATGAATTGTTGGGCAGGGGCAAATAGTCAATTTGCACTAATGTTTAGAATTTTTTTAATTTGAAATAATTGTAATTATCATCAATTGGAATAATTTTCTGTCATCCACCCATGTTTGGGCCCAATTCTATAAATACACGCTAAACCTAATTGTAAAGGGTCTTCCCTGCCCCCCCCACCCCCCCCCCCCCCCCCTTTAGACTTTCAATTGATCAATAAAGTTCATGTTTTTACTTTGAGTTTGTGGGTACATCTTGGAAAGAGAGAGATGAGAGAAGAAAAAGGTCGACACCATTAGATAAGGTAATTTTCTCTTTCCTCCTCTCGTCTCTATCTCTTTCTCTCTCCTCTCCTCCTCTCATCTCTATCTTTTTCTCTCTCCTCTCCTCCTCTCGTCTCTATCTCTCTCTCATCTCTTTCATCTCCCTCTCAAACATGCACGGCAGTGACCATCTCCATGCATCTCTCTTTTTCTCTCTCTTCTTCTTCATTTCTCTTTTCTCTCCGCCTTCCTTCTTTTACTGTTACCTCTTTTACTTTCTCTTCTCTTTTCTTCTCCATTCTTTCTGCTCTATCTTTCTCTCTGTCTCTCTCCATCGGAACATGCACGGTGATGGCAATGTCGTGCATGAATCTCTCTCTCTATTTTCTTCTCTCTGACATACACGATGATAGCAACGTTGTGCACAAATCTCTTTCCCTATTTTCTTCTCTCTCTAACCACACGGCGATAACAGCGTCGTGCGTATTTCTTTCTCTCCTCTTTCCTTATGCTTCTTCTCTCGTTCCTAATTTCTTTCTCTCTCTTTCCTTCTTTCTCCCTCGGCTCTCTCCCAATTTCTCTCCCCATTTTCCTTTGCCCTTTCTTCTTTCCTTTCTTCTTTCTCTACTTTACTTTATTCTTCCTCTCTCTTAAAACCCTCTTTCTTCCTCCTTGACTTTCTTGCTTTCACTCTGCTATTTCTTTTATGTCTGCTCTCCAGTCACGCACAGCGATGCTCATCGTCGGGTATGACATTCTCAGTTTACCCTTATCCTTTGAATATATGCACAGTGAGCCGGGCCTTAACCCGAGTGGTAGGCCAGGCCTTTGACCAAGTTTCCCCTTTCCCATGCTATGCACGGCGATGCTCATTGCCACGCAAGACACTCCTTTCTCATTCCCGTCTCTCTTTCTCACATGGGCGGCGAAAGTCCATCATCGTCCATGTTCCCCTCTTATTTCTCTCTCCTCTTCTCTCTTCATTCTCTCTTCTTTCTCTCTCTTCATTCTCTCTTCTTTTTATTCTCTCTTCTCTTCATTCTCTCTTCTCTCTCATTCTTTCCTCTCTTCTTTCTCTCTCTTCATTCTCACTTCTTTTCTCTCTCTTCTCTCTCTCTTTCTTTCTCGCTCTTTCCTTTCTCTCTTGTCTTCTTTCTCTCTCTTCTTTTCTCTCTTCTTTTCTTTTGCTTTCCTTCTTCTTCCCTCTTCTTTAATTTCTTTTCTATCCTCTTGTCTCTTTTTTCTTCCCTCTTCTCATCTCCTCTCTTCTCCTCTTCTTCTTCTTTTCTCTTCTCTGCTCTATCTTTCTCTTCTTCTTCTTCTTCTCTTTCCTCCTCTTCTCCTATATTTCTTCTTCTCTCTTTATCTTTCTGCTTTTCTTATCTCTCTTCTTTCTCTTTCTTCTTTCACTTCCTCTCTAATTGATTAAGGGACAAGTCTAGCCATATCACGGTAGTCTCGTCATCAAGCAGTATTGCCGTCGTGCCACATTGAGTTACCGTACCCGTCTTGCTACCACATAGAACTAGCCATTGTGCCAAGTTGGTTAATGTTGGTATTCTTTCATTGAGTAGTATTGTCGTTGTGTCGGTCTGCATTACCATGTTCGTTCTACTACCACGTCAAGTTAATCATCATGCCAATTTAGCCATTGTGCTAAGCTAGTCACCTAGTCAAATGTCTTTTTCTTTTCTTTTATTCTCTCTTCTTCCTTCTCCCAACCCTCATCTCATCATCTCTTCTCTTTTCTCCTTTGAATATGCACGCCTGTGTACAATAACCCAAAGACAAGGTGGGGTCCTTTGACCCACTTGTCTTGTAAAATTAACCATGTGTGTGTGATTGTAAAAATAAGAGAATACAAGCCAAGGAAGGCGATTTTGAACCAATTTTAAGACTGGGGGGCTTTCTTTGTCATTTAAGAGGGAGCCCACGCGAGAAAGCTTGAGTAAGTCCCAAACCCACCTTAAATTCCTCCCTCATTATTTGGTATATCTGCCCTTGTTCTTGAGCAAGGCTCTCGAGAGAGCAATCTCAAGTCCCGGATTCCCCAAAAATCGAGACACGTGCCGCTAGATCATCTAGATCCGAAGGGCGAGATCGAGGCACCTAACCTGCTTGACAAATCCACTAGGGACTTACTACCCCTTCGTCGAATCGTACTTGTTTGGATATCCTTTGTTTTTATATTTTCACACACCACATGGCTTCTAGGTTATTTAACCCACTCATCCGGATCAGGGATTTCCTTATCCCCACATTCACAAGTGTCCCCTGGGAGCAAGTTCCTCAAACTTCGTTCCCAACTTTCCTTTGGAACAAACTCTCAGGTCTAGCTCTCAGGTCTTAACTGGATTGGCGTGAGGTGGGACTTGAAGGGCCCTAACTCCCCATCTCCTTGCCCTGGTGGAACTTCCACTAAGGCACCCTGCATCGGCAGCACGTCTGCTGCCACTCACAGCATGCACCCTGTCTCTAGCAAGTCACTTATCGGTTGCATTGTTGAGGTACGCTGGAAGGCTGCCCAATCCCTCTCTGCAAAAGGCAAAGAAGTTGTTGTTGCTTCTATGGGTCGCGGCAAGGTTTCCCCCCACATTCCTGCACCACCTCGAGTCTCCATGATTAGAGACTCAACACATCGAGGAGGAGACCCTGGGGCCTCCACCTCACGCACACACATTAAGGCTCGTGGATCATCCACTCGAGTCACACCTCGGGACAGCCCTTGTGCTACCTCGAGTAAGCGTTCAGGATTAGGCCTCCTTGGGCCAAAACCTATACGCATGCATATGCATCCCACTGCTAGGGGCAACGCCATTGCTACACTAACCCAAGCACATAGGAGATGACCCCTTCGTCCTCCCACTCAGCACACACTTGCTCACCCTGTAAGGGGCAGGCATCTACATGTTCCCTTACAGACACGTGCTAACAGTTCTCGGCCCCCTAAGGCAAGACCACCTGTTCGAGCCCAGGCTGACTCCTAAGTCCCCCGGAATGCTACTTCAAGGGGCATACAAGCACCACCTTCCCCGGCCACTGCTTGCTCCCGACCCAGATATCGTCAGGAGCCGGTCCCCTCTTCTTCCTCCCTTTCTCCTCCCGGTGGACACCTCAAGACCTGGTACTCGAAAGTCTTCCCTAAGATTACCATCCTTAGTTAGCCCCATCAGGTCAGCTATGCCTCTGTAGCCCACAAAGTAGTTTGGGGCTAAGGCCTAATGATTGATGAAGTTCTACAATTTCCAAGGCAGCACCTCAAGTTGGCCCCTGTCCATGGTCCTCATTCACTGCCCCATCTTATGGATACGGCCCTCTTATGCTCTAAAAAGATGGGTCAACCTCGACCCCAGTCTTAGTTCTGGAGAGAGGTCTATCGCAGTTAAAGATCAAGAAAGACAAGGACTGCAGATTCTGATTAAGGAGTCGACCAGAAAAGTCAGGCCACCCAGCTCCAAGGGTCTCCTCCCACAAAGTCCCTTCTACCTTCTTCGAATCACTGTGACTGAAGAAGAGGTGTGAGAATCCTACATTGTGGTCAGTGTCATAGAAGACAACCCAGTTACCCAGCAGCCACGGTCCCAAGACCGTCAAGAATCAGTCCTTACCCACTTGGCATACAAGAGTCAAGTTCAGTAGGGACATGCTGATCCCTTACTAACCGATCTGTCACATACGACCTGTCAAGTTCGGAAGCCTTCAGCCACACCTAAAGCTGACCTCCTTGGAGAAATGGTCAGTGTCATGGTTGTAAATGAACCTGGTGACTCCCAAAAAGCTCGCATGGAAAGGTTTGAACAGATGGTGCAAGCAATGATGGGAAAGATTGATCGCATGGAGGCCACGCGACACTAGGCTAACCATGAGGTCAATTCTCATCATCCAGATGATATAGCTCCAAGGCAGCCTCCTCTTCCTGCCTCACAGGACAATTCTATCCCTCACCCTGTCTCAAAGGCATACATCGATGCTATGGTGACTCATAGCCTAAAGAGAAGACAAATCCCGAGAATACAGGGTGCAACGCTTTACCAGAAGTCGTACCCCTCCTACATTGATTAGGTGTCGTTTCCCTCAAACTACAAGAAATGGAAGTTTTTCCTGTTCAATGGTACCACATCCTCGCACCAGTATATCGCCCACTTCCACGCGACATGTCGAGAGACGGCAGCTGATGGAAGACTCCTCCTCCATCAATTCATTGAAACTCTAGACGAGCCGGCCTTTCAGTGGTATGCTCGGCTTCCCCCAAATTCAGTGCATACTTGGGAGGAAATGTAGAAACTGTTCCACCAGCGCTTCTATGAGGTCGAAAGAGAGGTCCAAACTATCGAGCTCCTCACCTTGACTCAAGAACCTGATGAACCTGTGGACCAATTCATAGCAAGGTCAAGATATTTGGCCGCTCGCCATCCCAATCCCAGCCTTAGAAGGAAGCAATTCAGACCTTTGTATGAAACTAGCGACCTGAAATTGCTCTACATGTTGAGGCCTCCAAGCCGACCTCATGTCAGAGCTGATCTCTAAGTCAATTCGCATAGAGAGTTTGTCACGCCACCATGGTGGGTCACGACAACAGTCTTCAAGCTTGGGAAACAACTGGGACAATGGTAGTTCTCAGACCAACGCTCGGGGCAACCAATAAAAAGGGATAATCAATGCAACTGTTATCATCAATGATCCAAAGATGGCTGCCTCTCAGACTTTGGACCTCTCAAAAGGGGTAAGTTCAGCAAAGACCGCACCTCAAACAGGCAAACAGTAGTTGTCATACAATCGGGTACCCCCACCTACAAACCTTAATCGAGATGACTATTGAACCAAACATCAGAATAAGGTTTATCCTTTTGAAAAGGAATGGGTTCCTGCTCTGCTCTGACTATTATTGGAACAGACCATGATTGAGCTGTTCGAGATCAAGTTTCCCAATCATGTTGGTCTCGAATGCACGCAAGATATTGTGCTTATCAACGAATGGTAAACCACTCCACAGAAGAATGCGACACACTTAAAGACCTCATCGAGGCTCTAATCCTGAAGGGTCAGATCAAGCTTTGGGGCAGCAGCATCGTCCCATGCAGTGACAGTTCAAGATGAAGATGAGGCACTCAGCATCCTTCGCGCTTTGTTTGCCATGATTCTTCAAGAAGGCCTCCTCACACCAAAACCAACAAGGCAACCCAAGCACCAGGCCCAAAGAGGCAAGATTCTCTGGTTTCCATATCATCAACTATGGGGCCATGACCTGAATGAATGCTCTGACTTCCACAAGTTATTAGTGAAGAAAATGTAGAGAGGTCCAGAAGTTGGTGACGTTCCAGATAAGGATCCCTGAGTCTCTCCTCCACTGGTACAAGAGGACCCCCTGACCCAAGACCCAGGAAATGATAATTTGGACCCTCTTCTAGCCCTGTTTGAGGCGATGCTCCAGCAAGGACTCGTCACTCCTAAGCTTGTGCCATCAAATATGAGGCCATGAGTTGAACGAATGTTATGGGTTCGAAGCTGTTGTTGCAAAAAAAGTTCAGGCAGGTCACATTGCTTACACTGAACGCCCACAAGTCGATATTTCCATTCAAGAGAGTGTCCCAATACAAGACTCTCATGATGAAGCCTCTGATCTCACTAAACCCTCAACTTCTCAGCCATGGAAAGTCCATCATGGGAGGAGCAAGCTCAAGTCTTTGAAGTGAGAAATGATTCGTCAAGCTAGGGCTGTTCATAAACCTAATAAGACAGACCAAGCACCTTCAAAGGTGACAAAAAGAAGACGAGCACCAAGGGCTGCTCACCAGAAGAACAAGGTTCCTCAGCCACCTATCGAGCTAGAATTTCTCAGGCCTCTTCTGCCCTTACCGACCTTACAAGACTTCATATCAGTCGCCATCGACCTTATTCCTTCGTCTCATCAGGAGGATACCTCTGAGTCATCTCTTACTGGTGGGGGCATGTCCAATGAGGGTGACGATGTTAACAGCACTCCCCAATTGTCTAAGAAGGGGAAAGACGTAAAAGACTCCCTGAACACGTTCAATGAGGGTGACGACGTTAAAAGTACTCCCCAAAGGTTTAAGCAGGGGAGAGACCTAAAATACTCCCTACGCATGTCCAATTCTAGTGATGACTCAAAAAGATTCCCTGATCGGTCCAATGAGGAGAACGACCTTAAAAGTACCTCACCAACTGACCCTGCCCCTTCTTCTTCATCATCCTCTTCTTCTTATCCTTCTTCTTTTATGTCTCCTGTAGGTACAACCTTGAAATGTTCGGACCTCGAGGGTCTTGACAGAGAGTTCAAAGGAACTAATGTAAGCATGACACACTAGAGATGATCGAAAAAGACGCTAGCCCAGGCGACTGGATTCTTAACAGTTGCTTACACCTTGGCAGCTCAAGCCAAGTCAGAGCCATCCTCTTCTATTGGGAAGCGCAAAAAGTCAAAATCAGAGAAACCCCGATGGCCTCTTAAGCTCGACTTTGAGCAGAGGCTGAAAGAATCAAGAGGGCAGAGCTTCTATTCTTAGGAGGCTTGCCACATGGTACAGGTCTATGAAGTATGAGCTAGCACGGGGCAAACACTGCAGACACCCATGCAAAGACCAAACAATTCATATGAGGGTGCCTTTGGCCCCACAATCACTGAATCTCACCTTCCCTGTAACTTTCAAGTCAAACTCCTATAGCCTGATATGTTGTACATGTTTGAGGTCGACCCTTCTGTTCCTCAGTTCGAGAAAGGTGTAGAAATCATGACCTACCACGGAGCTCTATTGGAAGCAAAGATGTCAGGATCATGGGTCTCTGCACTTGAGGCTAGTGAGAAGACCTCTGAAGCCAATGATGAGGAGTTGCAGGAGGCCCCAAAAGAATGGGAAGAAAGCAGACAAGCCACAGCCGATGAACTCGAAGAGATCAATCTAGGGATGCGACTGATCCCAAACCCACTTTCATCTCAGTAAATATGTCATCAAAAGAGAAGGAGAACTTTACTGCCTTCTTGCAAGCAAACCGAGATGTCTTTGCCTGGCATTACCATGAACTGCCTGGTTTAGATCCCCAAATCACAGTCCACCGTCTTGGCATCAATCCATCCGTCAAACCTATCAAGCAAAAATCAAGGAGGTTCAGGCCTGACCTCGAAATGCAAATAGATGATGAGACAACCAAACTCAGGCAAGCATGCTTCATTCGTGAAGTCAAGTACCCAAAGTGGCTGGCAAACGCTGTACCGGTCAAGAAGAAAAATAGACAAACGATGTACCGGTCATTGACTCTACAGCTCACTGCCAGATCTTCTCCTTCATGAACGGATACTTTGAGTACAATCAGATATGGATGGGACCAGAAGTCGAAGAGGCCACCGTGTTCTTAACTCCAAAAGGGGTCTTCTACTGCATGATGATGCCTTTCGAATTGAAGAATGCCGGTCCTACATATCAGAGAGCGATGACAATCATCTTCAAAGACATGATGAACAAAGAGGTGGAATGTTATGTAGATGACTTGGTGGTGAAATCCGAGGAGAAAGACGCTCATATGAGAGACCTTGAAAAGGTATTTGAATGGTTACGCCTTCATTAGCTCAAAATGAACCCTCTAAAATGCGCTTTCGGCATGCGTTTAGGAAAGTTCTTGGGGTTCATTGTTAGACATCGGGGGCTAGAAGTTGAGTCAGTCAAGATCAACGCAATTCAAGAAATGTCGTCACCAACAACATTGCAAGAGTTGTGATCCCTCTAAGGGCAGCTGGCTTATATCTGCAGGTTCATCTCAAACCTCTAAGGTCGCTGTAAGCCTTTTACGTACCTATTAAAGAAGGATACCCCATTCATCTGGGATGAAGCATGTCAGGCAGCCCTTATGACATCAAGCATTATTTACTCAATCCTTCAGTGCTTTCTACACCAGTGTTGGGAAAACCTATCATCTTGTATGTGACCAGTCTAGACGAGTCACTCGGGCCATTTTTGGCATAGAACAATGACAAAGAGAGAGATCGCATTATACTATCTCAGCTGCAGGATGCAAGGGGCCGAGAAGAATTATCCTCCTATCAAGAAGATGTGCCTGGCCCTAATCTTTGCAGTATAAAAGCTCCGCCACTACTTTCTTAGACATGAAGTAAGACTTATATCAAAAGTAGAACCAATAAAATTTCTCATGACACACCCATGCTTGCCAGGATGCCTTGCTAAGTGGGCATTATTGCTGATGGAATCCGACATAACATATGCCCCACAAAAGGCCATTAAAGGCCAAGCTTTGGCCGATTTCCTTGTAGCATATCCTATATCAGCAAAATCTCCTTTATCAAGTGACGTCCCTGATGAAGAAGTATTTTGTGCAGAACTTTCTCATGCGTGGGATATGTATTTTGACGGAGCCTTCTAATTTGATCAAGGAGGCACCGGGCTGGTATTCAAGACCCCGAAAAGAGGGATACTTCCACTATCCTTCTCTCTTACCGAAGTCAGTTCCCATAATGAGGCGAAATATCAGGCCCCTATAATTGGGTTGGAGATAGCCTTTAATCTAGACTTAGAGTAGCACAAAATTTATGGCGACTCTAAGTTGGTGATACGATAACTTAAAGGAATCTATGATGTGAGAAAAGACACTCTCAAGCCTTATCACAAAACTGAAAAATCATATATGGCTCAGTTTGATGATGTATCCCTGAGTGACATCCCCAGAGGTTAAATTCTCAGGCCGATGCACTCGCAAAACCTAAGGCTGCTAGTCATTGTCCTCACCAGGGCCCATTCCTGTTTGGGTGACAGAATGGAGACACATTGAACTGAGAACCGAGGTAGATACAGATGATGAGAGAAATCTCTTCCCCGAGTGCCCATCTTATCCATTCGGAGCATTTCTATCAGACAAAGAAGTTATTAAGACCAAATAGGAAATGGCACGGAGTCAAAGAGCTGAGATTCGAAAACAGGAGCCGAAGCAAATAATGTGTTGAAAGAGATGCACGCAGGCATCTATAGATTATATCAGTCTGGCCCTAAGCTCTATGAACGGATGCACAAATTGGGGTACTATTGGCCTTCAATGATTATCAACTCCTTAAACTATGCCAAGAAGTGCTAGGTCAACCAAGTACACTCAAGCCTTGTTCATCAGCCTCCAAAGCCCTTACACCCTACAATGGCATCAAGGCCATTCTCACAATGGGGTATGGACATTGTAGGGCCTATTGACCCTCCTTCGGCAATGGGTCATATCTTTATTCTAGCTGCAACAGATTATTTCTCCAAGTGAGCTTCAGTGGTCCCCCCTAAGCAAGTTTTTGGTACCACGGTGGCTAACTTCGTGATACATCACATCATATATCGGTTCGGAGTGCCTGACTAGATTATATCTAACAATAGCCCTCAGTTCAGAAGTCCAATGTGATTGCTTGATTAACCAGTTTGGTTTCGAGTGGAAGTACTCAACTATGTACCACCCTCAAGCCAACGGATTAGCTGAGGCTTTCAATAAGACGCTGTGCAATGTTTTAAGGAAATCGGTATCGAAGACGAAAAAGAACTGGCACGAGAAACTTTCGAAAGCCTTGTGGGCCTATCGCGCTACTATAAGAAATGCCACAGATTCCACCCCTTATTCCCTAGTCTATGGGGGTGAAGCAGTTTTACCCCTTGAGATTCAACTCCCTTCACTGCATCTAAGGACTCACCGAAGATGAGAGAGTCAAACTTCGGTATCAAGAACTGGATGCACTCGATGAAAAGAGGTTAGAAGCTCAATAGAACATCGAACTCAACCAGGGGAGAATGAAGAGGGCCTTTGACAAATCAGTCAAAATCCACTCATTCACTAGTGGGGATCTGGTTCTAGTCGTCAGGAGGTCGATTTTTATGCATGGGCGACACAAAGGGAAGTTTGAACCCAAATGGGAAGGCCTCTTTATAGTTAAGAAAGTCTCTCCAAATGAGGCTTATATGCTGGCACATCCTAATAAGCAGGAGGTGATGCCCCCTATCAATGGGCAATACCTAAAGAAGTATTATCCCTAATACGCTCTTAAAGGATCCAATGTGCAATCGAAAAGAACTAAGAATCAAAGAAAGGGAAAGAAAAAGAATCAAGTCAATCCAAATGAAGTTTAACTCTTTTTATTGTATTAGAAGGAGTTACAAGTTACAATCAAAGCCCACTATTAGGGAGGCTACAAATCTTTTGCATGTGAGGAAAAGAGAACGGCTGCGCCAAAGCACTACTCTTGCATCTGAGGAAAAGAGAACGGTTGTGCCAAAGAACTGCTCTTGCATCGAAGGAAAATAAGACAATTGACCCCCAGCGTCGCTCTTGCATCTGAGGAAAAGAGGACAGTTACAAGGCAAAAATTGCTCTCGCATCAGAAGCATTACTTTTGCATCTGAAGAAGAGAGGATGATTACATGCCAAAAGTTGCTCTCATATTAGGAGAAGGTGGAAGCGCTTTGATCGAGTATATCAGACATACAAAGAAGACTTCTCTAGCAAAGAACTGGCCTATGATGGAGAGCATACCCTGTTCATAGTAAGTGCCCTTACCCAGAACAACATGGACTTCATTGTTGTGCTGGAGGATTTGGCTTCCAACAGGCTTCATAAGCTCGGCCTTACCATTGGTCACCAGCCTTTGCCTACCAAAGTCAGTGTTGTGCATAACAATCTCTGCGCGCAACTCGTTGCCAAGCATAACCACACACGAGTATAACTTCCTGATGATCATAAGCAAAAAACAACCGCCACGCTCGGCTAACGTCGAGTGCATCATGTAGTTGGTAATGCACATCTGAGACACTGATAATCGCCGCGTGAGGCTAACGCTAGCCTTGTCTGTAAGGGTTAACGCCGGGTATGATTTCTAGAAGTGACCTCAGCAGTGTCTGATAAAGGGCTAACACCGACTAAGGGTAACACCGACTGTGTTAGACAAAAAGCTAAAACGCCGGCTGAGGCTAGCGCCATGACGGTGACTCTTCACCTTCTTGAGACTCTTCATTTCCCCGCAAGCCTTCGTCTCCCCAGTGACTGTGCACCTTCTCGAGACTCCTCGTCTTCCGCGATTGATCAAATTTTCAAGACCTTTCCCAGTGACTGTGCACCTTCCCAAAACTCCTTGTCTTCTACGATGGAACGAATTCCCGAGAGACTTCATCTCCCCACGACCATCCGCCTTCCTGCGGCTATTCGCTTTCCTCCACGACCCTTTAGTTTCTCGTCGGGAAAACACTTCCACTCGTTAAAAAAACCGTGTTGTTACTCTCCCACTATTCCCTGACGACTAAAAACCACCGGGAAATGATCGAAAATCCACGGCAATACCAGGCAACCCTTGCCTGCCTCTTTTTGACCTCTACAGTGACTTAGAATCCCTGCCGCATACCTTTGCAACCCACCGGCGTTCTCCCTTCTTCACCTGAACCTTATATTCCTCAACGAAAACCTTGGCACTCCCCTGCAAACTCCTGCGGACACCCTGCCAAAGCTACTAAGACTGCCAGAATATTTGCATTCCTGTGCGCTCGCCGAAGTTCTCATCAGAAGTCTCTTCTTTATCTCATTGTTAAAACTTAGAAGTTTTTACCTTCGGTACAATGGTACAAAAAATGGGGTTAATCCCCTTATATATAGGCGAAGCTCCCATGAGGTGTCCCTCACAAAGCAAGGAATACCAGACAAGTTCCTCAAGGGCAAACAGCAATTGGCCGGACCGGGTCGGGCTCAGACCCGAGGTCGGAATAGAAGCCTACCGCCGCCCGTGCAACGCCGAGTATCAACCTTCAGGCAGGTCGGACCAAGCTGGGCTCATACCCGAGGCCCGAATAAAGGCTTACTATTGCCTGTACAACGCCGAGTATCAATCTTCAAATGGAGCAGACTGGACCGAGCCAAGCCCGAGGCCCGAACATAGGCTAACGATGACTGTGTTCTGTATCCCCGAGCGTGACTAAAGTCGCATGCAACCAACGCTGCGCGCGTCAGTACTACTACCGCTCATGACCACTCCCATGCATATCAACGCTACTCGTGCTAGCGTTATGTGCGCCAATACTATCGTCGCGTATGTTGCTGTTGTCCGTGGCTAGCGCCGCGCATGTCTGAAAATGATCACTGCAGTGAGTGTTCTACCATCATCCTCAGTAGGAGTCATACTGGTACCGTAGCTCATCATCTCCAATGGAGTTAGGTTTATATTAAAAGGGGTCATGCTTACCCCTTCAATCCCGAGTGAGTCAGTCTCACAGGAAGTTGCCTTATCCCCAAGATTCGGGTTAATTTCCATGAGCATATTCCCTATGGAGTCTCATTTTGTTCACCAAGGAGTCACACTCATCCCTTAATCCCCAGTGAAGTCTTCTTCACATCTGAGCCTCTGCTGGCCTTAATCATTTTATCCCCAAGGAGTCAAATTACTATCCACAAACCTATCCCCCGTGGAGCTTCCCCTAATAGGTGACCCACACAATGGTCTGTGTTGCATGACCTTAAACTGCACAGTCTTGGTCTAGGTGCACGCTAAACTGCATGGTTCAAACTATACGACCTTAAACTGTAGTGGAGGTCTAGTTGCATGACCTTAAACGGCATGGTCTTAGTTGCATGACTTTAAATTGCATAACCACGGTCCAAGCTATATGACCTTAAACCATAGTGCATGTCCTGACCGCATGACATTAAAAGGCTTAGCACCATAGTCCAAACTATATGACCATAAACCGTAGTAGAGGTCTAGTTGTACGACCTTAAATTGCATGGTCCTAGTTGCATGACTCTAACCTGCATAACCATGGTCCAAGTTATTTGACCCTAAACCATAGTGCATGTCCTGGCCACACAACTTTAAACTGCTTTGCACAGGTCCCGGAGGCATGACCTTAAACACGCCCCCACACATGCGCACATGCCCTTTACATAAGTCTTCACACACGTCTTTCCCAATCGACCCATTCATGTGCATGCATCACCTTCATCAACTCCCTAGAAAATCCATCTCCCTTCATTACCATTCATCATTCCCTAGAGAGTTTCACACGTGCTCACAAAACGACCAACCATCCCGCTATCCATACTCGCAGTCAGCTAGTGGGTCACCACTTTTCATCCACCATTCATACATCATCTATCATTCATAGGTAGCCTCGTGCCATCTTCCCAAAGTGAGTCAAAACCACCACCATACCCACTCCATGGCCTCAACATACTGCCACTCATCACCACCACGGTCTAGCTGTATGACCTTAAACTACAGCGCACAGGTCCCGAAGGACTGACCTTAAACACGCCTTCACAAAATAACAGGCATGGTGTATACCTAGACAAGGGAACACCATGAGTAAAATTGATGGACGGGCATAGTCGCGAAACTATGAGTAAAAGTGTTCCATGAATAAAAACCCGGGCACGGTGAAAACCCAAAAGGGCACCGTGGGTAAAAAATAAAAAATAAAGGTGGACGTGGTCGAAAGGTCATGGGTAAAAGAGCCCCGAATAAAAGGAAGTTGGTGAAAACCGTCTCTACGGCGTCGCTTTCCAAATTCAAGTGAAAATTCGTAAAGGACGCTTGGATCAATAAGCAGATTGATGCAGCACTCGCCTCAACAGGTGGCTTCAGCCCGCATTCTAAAGAGAAAACTCCCTGGTGTCACAATACCAGGACCCAAAAATACGAGCATCAAGCAAGATTTCAACAGCTTGAGACCATTTACAAATGATTGAAAAGACAGAAGACTCGCCAAGAAGGCGAGACAAGTCTCATGAGGAAGAGCACTATTCCCATGAGGTCACTAACGCACTCCAAAATGCTAAAGACTCCCCAAGAAAAGCTAAGTCAGCCAAAACTTGGACCTATATGCAAACAAAACTGCTAGCAGTAGGCAGGGGTTATACCCACATTAGTCACCTCAATAAACTGAGGTACGTTGCCCACCGAGTACAATCTGGTGCACCACGCAGACGGATGCCAACCAAAGGCCCTTCAGCAGACCATCCACAACAAACAACAAAACAAACAAACCCATACCAAAATGGGAAAAAAACCCTTCAGTATGGCACTCGACAACCCAACTGGCTTGATTCTGACCAATGAGGTCCGTAAAGAATCCTCAACTGTCAGAATCACAAATAGTCCCTTGAGGGTGAGGGCTTCGATAGGATCCCTAAAAAAAGTCTCTTCTCCCCTAAAGTCTCCACGGATGGACCTGTACATTGCATCCAAATATCTGAGCATCCAAGTTACACCATTGCGTGGATCTCCTTGACATTCACGTGGTCCTGTGGCTAGGAACAAAAAAGTGATAAATCCGAAGGAAATTTTCCTTCTCTTGAAGCATAACATTTGGCGGGGCAAGCTGTTTGAAGACATTTCTCGGTACCTTGGGTCCCTGATGTGAAATAAAGAGGAAGCCGATCAATAAAGCCTGAATTACAGTAGAATACTTGACAGTCTTAGAATTTCCCCAAAATGTGTAAAAATCTTCCTAAGCACTTCAAAAGACCACCTGCCAAGTTTCGTTGTAATCTGATAGGTCTAAGGTAGTGCAAACAAAGAAACAATTTTGGAAAAATCAGTCTCTAGCACCTTGAAATGGACCTTGTAAATAGAACTCTATTTTTGGTGCGTCAAATTATTGTGGGAGCATCGCTATTGAATGTTGCATGGTCAAAAACCTTTATGGGTCAAATTTCGGCTTAATTGAGCACTCTAGGACAAAGTTATGGGTAAAAGACCAAAAAGGGATAGGCCACACACTATTCCCGTGTACCCTCCCTGCACCAAATCACCATTAAAGGTGATTGTTTTTATAGTCTCGAGCAGTAAATTTTGGAGGTAATATCTCATTTGTCTCGAGTCGAATTGCACTCAAATTTTGTGAGCGTGTTCGTCTAGTCAAGACGAGTGTTTCAATATATGGCACGCCCCATGACGATGCTCGAATGGAGAGAAAAGCTAGAGAGAAGTTGCCGATTCGTGAAGAAATTTGTAGGAAAATCAACAACGACACACCTCGCTCAAGCGACCAAATAACTTCGCTCGTTCATAGAATTGACGCGAGACTAGTTTAATCGTGTGCATAAGGTCTAGGGATATCTCTAGCTCGAACACCGTACATGATGAACGGTTGGATTTCGCACATGAAGGCATCTAACTGCCTGCAAATTTTGGCCGCCGAAATTCAAATTCCGGTCAAAAACCCAAGACTGCAAAATCTTCGTTCGGGCACGAAATCGAGCTGCTTTTGTTACCACGAGGTCGTGACAGGATGCTTAGTGTGATCCAATGAAAAAATCATGGAAAAACATCAAGAAATGAGCACACTATCGATCGGAAGTTTCCAAGATTCATGTCAATTTCAAGTCGCATGATCGTGGCTTAAAGACGCAATTCGTGGCTCGAAGTTGGTATCAAATCAATCACCATGACGAGCCCTGCAATAGAACAATCATCTTTGGACAAACGGGCACCAGAGCAATCCCAGATCATCCATGAAAGATCACACACGTTCTAAGGCAGCAGCAAGGACTGTTTTAGAATTTCATGAATTATTAGGTAGGGGCAAAACAATCATTTTGCACCCATTTTTAAAATTTCTTTTAATTCAAAATAATTGTAATTATCATCAATTAGAATAGTTTTTTGGCATCCACCCATGTTTGGGCCCAATTCTATAAATGCATGCTAAACCTAATTGTAAAGGGTCTTCCTGCCCCCCCTTTAAACATTCAATTGATCAATAAAGTTCTTTTTTTCACTTTGAGTTCGAGGTGCGTCTTGGAGAGAGAGAGAGAGGAGAGAGAAGAAAAGGGTCGGTACCTTTCGATAAGATAATTTTCTCTATCTTCCTCTCATCTTTATCTCTCTCTCCTCTCCTTCTCTCGTCTCTATCTCTTTCTCTCTTCTATCCTCCTTTCATCTCTATCTCTCTCTCATCTCCTTCTCAAACATACGCGGTAGTGACCATCATCGTGCATGCCTCTCTTTTTCTCTCTCTTCTTCTTCCTTCCTATTTTCTCTCTGCCTTCCTTCTTTTTCTGTTACTTCTCTTTCTTTTCCTTCTCTTTTCTTCTTCATTCTTTCTACTCTATCTTTCTCTCTGTCTCTCTCCGATTGAACATGCATGGCGATAGCAATGTCGTGCACGAATCTCTCTCTTTATTTTCTTCTCTATGTGACATACATGACAATGGCAACGCCGTGCACAAATCTCTTTCCATGTTTTCTTCTCTCTCTAACACACACGGCGGTGGTAGCACTGTGCGTATTTCTCTCTCCACTTTCTTTATTCTTCTTCTCTCGTTCCTGATTTCTCTTTCTCTCTTTCCTTCTTTCTCCCCTGGCTCTCTCCTAATTTCTCTCCTCACTTTCTTTTGCCCTCTCATCTCTCATGTCTTCTCTCTCTACTTTCCTTTCTTTGTCCTCTCTCCTAAAACCCTCTTTCTTCCTCCCTGACTTTCTTGCTTTCACTTCGTTATTTCTTTTCTCTCTATTCTTCGGTCATGCACAGCGATGCTCATAGCTGGGTATGACATTCTCAATTTTCCCTTATCCTCTGAAGACATGCATAGTGAGTCGGGCCTTAACCCAAGTGGTGGGTCAGGCCTCTGTCCAAGTTTTCCCTTTCCCATGCTGTGCACAGCGATGCTCATTGCTGCGCATGACACTCCTTTCTCATTCCCATCTCTCTCTCTCTCCTCTTCTCTCTCTTCATTCTCTATTCTTTCTCTCTTCTTTCTCTCTTCTCTTTATTCTCTCTTCTCTATCATTCTCTCCTCTCTTCTTTCTCTCTTTTCATTCTCATTTCTTTCTCTCCCTTCTCTCTCTTCTTTCTCTCCCTTTTTTCTCTCTCTTTCCTTCTTATCTCTTCTCTTCTTTCTCTCTCTTCTCTTCTCTTCTCTCTTCTTTTCTTCTGCATTCCGTCTTTTTCCCTCTTCTGTACTTTCTTTTCTATCCTCTTGTCTCTTCTTTCTTCCCTCTTCTTGTCTCTTCTTTCTTCCCTATTCTTATCTCTTCTCTTCCCTTCTTCTTCTTTTCTCTTCTCCACTCTATCCTTCTCTTCTTGTTCTTCTCTTTCCTCCTCTTCTCTTATCTTTCTTCTTCTCTCTCTTTATCTTTCTACTTTCTTATCTCTCTTCTGTCTCTTTCTTCTTTATCTTCCTCTCTAATTGACTAAGGGACAAGTCTAGCACTATCATGGCAGTCTCTTCGTCGAGCAGTATATTCGTCGTGCCCGTCTTGCTACCACGTCGAACTATCATTGTACTAGGCTAGTTAGTGTTGGTGTTCTGTTGTCGAGTAGTATTACCGTTGTGTCGGTCCGCGTTATCGTGCCCCTCTTACTACCACGTCATGTCAATCATCATGTCAATCTAGCCACTGTGCTAAGCTAGTCACCTGGTTAAATGTCTCTTTCTTTTCTTTTCTTCTCTCTTCTTCTTTCTCCCAATCCTCATCTCATCATCTCTTCTCTTTTCTCCTTTGAATGTGCACACCTGTGTACATTCACCCAAAGACAAGGTGGGGTCTTTTGGCCCACTTGTCTTGTAAAATTAACCATGTGTGTGTGATTGCAGAAACAGGAGAATACAGGCCAAGGGAGGCGATTTCGAACCAGTTTTAGGACTGGGGGGCTTTCTTCATGATCTAAGAGGGCGCCCACGCGAGTCAGTCTGAGTAAGTCCTGAACCCTCCTTAAATTCCTCCCTCATCGGTTGGTAAACCTACCCTTGTTCTTGAACATGGTTCTCGAGAGAGCAATCTCAAGTCTCGGGTTCGCCCAAAATCCGAGACACGTGCCGCCAGATCATCTAGATCCAGAGGGCGAGATCGAGAGACCTAACCAGAGGCGCATGCCTTATCCAATGATTCCCAACATGTCACAAGGCCATTAACTCATTAAGAGAAACATGAAGTTATAATCTAAAAGAATTAGTGGAAAGGGGTAGGGTAATCGCTGTTTCCTCTCTCTCATGTAGCCAAATAGGGCATCCAGGCTCTGCTTAGGCACCTTACTCCATGTCGTTAACAACTTAAGAAGTTACAAGAAAAAAAAAAAGAGCTTAGCCAACCCAACAAGAGAAGGACTAGGAAGTTGAGAGTACTCCCAATCTGAAGATCAATATCCAAGTGAAACAATTCAAGGAGGAGAAAATTCAATAGAAATTCAGTAATCATTGTCAAAGAAGTGTGAGATATCAACCAGGGGCAAGGAAAATCCAAAGATAACCAAGATTAAAACCACCTTGTCATTGAAGGTAGGAAAGATGTTCATGTTCTTGTCTTTTTTTAGGAAGTATCAAAAAGAAAAAGCACCACTGACTCTTCTTGTTCGCCTCCTCTTTCGTCATCTTCTTCAATAGTGAAAAAAAAAAGAAGGGGAAAAAAAAATCGAAACAAAAAAAAAGAGGAAAAAGGGCTGAAAATCCAAAAAGAACCCTAAGCATTCCAACCAAAAAAAAATCCCCTCTCTCTCCAATGCCTCTTCTCTCCAGAACTTGTTCTTATCATCTTTTTTTCCTAAATTAGAATGTCAAAAGCAAAGAAAATTTGTAGGCTTCTTTCCATAAAAAAACCTCGACTATTTGAACTTCAAAAGGTCGGTGGTGAAGGCAGTGTTCAAAAAAGCTGACCGCCTAGTACCTAGGTGGCCAAACTAGGAGGCAGTCCCTAGGCGGGCGCTCAGCTCCCAGCCCTGGGCGGCCGCCCAGGGCCTACGCCCCACCTAGGGGCGGAAATTTTTATATTTTTTTTTTGTTGTATTGATTTTTTAAAAAAATATAAAGGATTTGAAGGATATGATTTAGGTTCATTTCGAACCTAAACCCACCATAACCCATTTTAGAGCGAAAGAAACCTCAAGAAAACTAAATTTTTTTACTTTTATTGGATCGAAGTGCTTCTCAAAGTTACGACAAACAGATCCAAACATCACTTAGGTAGATTTGATTTAGTGTTGGAGTTTTATAATCTTATTAGAGGGTGTTTTTTATTATTTTAGCACCAGAAAACATATCAGAGGTGGGAGTTTGGAGTTCGAGTAATCAAAGTCAGTGTAAAAATTTATTTTTTAGATTGCTTGTTTTATTTTTAGATGTCTTCTTCAGGATCTAGTCGAAGTGAAGATCCGGGTTGGAAATATATATATAACTCGAATCCAAATGATAAAAATTGCATTAGAAGCATTTTTTGTGAAAAAGATACAAAAGGGGGAATAAATTGGTTTAAAAAGCATCTTGTTGGTATTAATGAGGATGTTGCCGCTTGTAAAAATGTTCTTGAAGCTATCAGAGAGAAGATTAAGCAATATATGAGTTTGTAAAACAAAAATAGGAACAAAATCCTTGTCATTTTGATAGATCTATTTCGGCTACTTCTAGAAGAAGTGATCCAGGTTGGAAGTATGGTTATAACCCAAAACCAAACAATAAAAATACTATAAGGTGTAATTTTTGTGAAAAAGATACCAATGGGGGTATTAACCAATCAAGAAACATCGTGTTGGTATTAAAGGGAATATTGCTTCTTGTAAAAAGGTTCTTGAAGCTATTCGAGATGAGATTAGATAACTTACGAATTTAAAAGAACCAAAAAATGATTCTACGGAAATATCTTCTCCGAGTTCTTCTAGAGGTGGTGATCCGAGTTGGAAGTATGGTTATAACCCAAAGCCAAATGACAAAAATCGCACTAAATGTAATTATTATGGAAAGGATACTCATGGGGGCATTTACAAGTTTAAAAAACACCTTGCCGGTATTAAAGGGTGATTTGCCACATGTAAAAATGTTCCTGAGGCTACCAGGTAGAAAATTATAAAATATTTGAGTTCAGGGAAGCACAAAAGGATAGAAAAAGGTAGAGCAACCAAGACTCCTAGGGAGAGCAACCAAGACTCCTAGTAACAGGGAGGCAGAAGAAGAAGATTGAAATGCAGATTCAAAAGATATAGAGGAAGGTGACCGTTATATTGAAGAGAGAGATGACTCTGGTGATGATGGCCTCGATTCTGATGCATATGATGAAACTGACCCTGTTCCTTCTGATGATGATGATGATGATGATAACTGAAGACTCTAGATATTGAGTGTTGACTGTTGTATTAAGAGTTGACTATTGTGTCCTAGACTATATATTTTCTGAATTTCTATATTTTTTTTTCTATTTTTAGTTTCTACTTTCTAGTTTCTCATTCTACTATCTAACTTTTGTGTGTACAGTCTACAGTGTATCAGACTATCAGTGTATGCTTGTATGGTTTTACTGTTTTAGCATCGTATGAAAATATGGATTATAGTCTTATGAATTATCAAAATTCTCTTATCGACTTCTATCTTTTTGTTTTTAACTAGGATTATGGTCTTATGGATTATCAAAATTCTTATGGATTATACCAATTCTTATGGATTAATCATTATCAATCGTCAGCCACTCATCAATTTATTTTTTTTTTCAATTGGAGCGCCCAGGTTCTCGGCGCCCGGCTAAGTGCTGGGCGGCTTGGACCCCCATAGCCGCCTCGAGGCCGCCTAATGCTTTTTGAAACTATGGTTTGGGGAATAAAATTGGAAGTCCAAGGAGATTTTGAGCAGTATCCCATGTTATCCAATGACATAAGCTTGCTCAAAAACTTTAGAAGACCATCCTTTAAGTTGAGACACAAAAGGAAAAATAGAATACAAAGAAGTACTCAATGATTCATTGTCCTAAAGGTCCCGCAGAGCCTTGGTAGGCTCATATTAGAAAAAAAAAAAAAAAAGAAGGATCCATGGTTGCATGAGCCTAAAATGCTTACCACCCTATTTTTTGAAATTATCTCCCCATTCAAAAAATTTCCCCTATATGTGATTTCAAAAAATCTTAGGTTCTTTTTTAAATCGTATGCCTAAGCACCTGGTTCTATTTTTCAAGAAAAATTATCTCCTTTTTTTTTTTAAATTGCTAAAATATTTCACAAAATGAAAGAGTTGGGCAGCACGTACATGATGTTACCGCATTTTTTCCTTCCCTAAAAGTCTTTAAGAATGGCCTGAAATCCTTAAACAACCAATTTTAGGAGAAAAAAATACCCATGGATTCCCAATAGCCTTAGCTTGAACCTATGGTCTTTACACTTTAGAATCAAAACGTGAAAATAAATTCGATTACCGAGATTTTTCCCACCATAAACTATTTTCTAAACAAGTTCCGATTCAATTGAACACCAGGCCTAAAAGAAAATGTCTAAAGCGACGATGACTATATTGGTGTTCTAAGTAGCATTATGGTGGTCTCAATAAAGAAAAATAGCTAGCTCAAAGGTAACATGGATCCTGTTGAATGTCACTGCAGATACAATTGTCGGAGACCACTCAATGAAACTGCCTCAAAGACAAAGCAGTTCCAGTTCGCTATTTTTCAAAAATCCATCAGTGTACTTCCCAGAAGGTATTAGTCATTCAAAAGAGTGATCCTTTATTTTCTTTCTATCGTGTCCCAGATGCCTACTTCTTTACCATTTACCTGCTATCCCAGGTAAATGTCAAAGAGCGATAATTATAGGCACCCTGCAAAAATTCTGGCTAAGCAAATTCTTAGAAACCTCAAGTTCTAACTCCTAAAGACCACGCTACACCTAATGAACCATAGTAAACCTAGACCCCTTAGAATTATCTCAAATTTACTCTAAGCCAACCCTAGAATACTCAAATAGTCATCTTAGATACATCTGAGCCTTATAAATTTGGAACACTAGCCTGAACATCAATCAGATGCCTAGAAACTTGAAATCAAGACCTTGAAATCCTAGCCTTGTAAACACATCAAAAGTAACTCAAATTTAACATAATTTGGTTCCAAATTACAGAAGATTATACATATTTCCCAACGATCAGATAATCACTTGAAGCCAACTTATAGTTAAAGAATCACGGCCTGAAAAATATTGTTCAAAATAATGACGAGTTGGGTCCCTAGCAAAGTTATGATGCAAACAAAGTCTCTACGACTCGCACAAGCCCAATGGGCTCAGACATGCCTTTCTAGAAACTCCCTAGATGAGGTTTTTGACACAAGTTTTTGAATGGGTTAAGCCCAAAAAATAACCAATTTGTCCCTATCCCAGTTAGATTAGGACTTTAAGATCAATACCCTAAATTTCATCCATACTCCTAGGCAAGGTCTATATAAACCCCAATCAATGGTTCTAGAAAAAATCACTTGGAAAATCCTTAAAATTTCCCTAGAGGCTAGAAAATTTCAGAAACTAGAAAAATACCTAGAAATTTAAGAAAAATACTAGAAAAGCAAAGAAATTTGGGAAATTCATCAAAAAATCCCTAGAAAAACAGAAAAATCTTAAAATCCCTTGAAAATTAGGGAAAACCTCTAGAAAATTAGTGAAAATTCCTATAAAATCTTCGGCTAGAGACCCTAAGTCCAAATCCTCTTAAAATTTATATAAAATGAAAATCTTAAAAACAAGATCTCCTAGTTCCAAAACCTTTAAAGCCATGCTTCAAGCAAGTAAGAAAAGACATCAAAAGGTGTAAACTTATAGCCTTGATATAGGTGCCAACTGTAGGTTTCTCATATATATGATTTTATTTCTCCTTTGTTTATTTTTATTTATGTCTTTATTTTTTGTTCTATTATTATTTCTTTATTTTTTAGTTTAAGTGAGAATTTAGCTTTGTATTGATCCAGTGGGTGGAATTTACAGCTAGCAATGCTAGTAGGTTTAGAAAAAAGATCGGATCTATAAGATCGATGATAGTTCTAAAACTATAATTTGAGTAGCCCAACTTATCTATCAATCTCTTTAATTTTTAACTTTTTTGCATGAATTTGAGTTGATTTCACATCAAAGATCAGCACAGATTTGTGCGTAAAAAGTTATGAGAGTAAATACTTGAGATAAGCATGCTTAAGATGTGTATTAGATCATGTTTTTGGTTAGACAGAGAAAAAACTAGAGAGAGATCTACGAATAGAACAATTAATTTAGTGAACTCCCCAAAGAGTCCTACTCATATGTTGCTTTAATTTCACGTCTGAACTGGTTTTTTGAACTGTTATAATGAAAGTTACTCGAAAGGACGGGCTCTTGAAATTTTTAATATTTTGAGAAATTTGTACCCTAGCCGATTTTTAGTTCATCGGACCACTTCGTAACATCAATTGCCCATGTAGACCTCATTGTTTGAAGGTTTAACCGCATTTAGGCCTCATTTTCTGAGAGTGGAAATCTCGAACCACATTTAGATCTCATTTTTTGAAAGTTTAAGGCGGTCCGATGTTTCTAACATCTAAACACATTTAACCTAGGTTGAAAGTAGTCATAAAATCAAAAAATTTATTTAATACGTGATGTTTAAAACATTACAATGGGGAAACTTAGAAAAATGAAAAATCAAAAAGACATGGCCTCCATATAAATATCGCATTTTTTTTTTACCATCATATAATAATGGTACGGATGTAATTTTCCCCATGAAACTAAGACATCAAAATAAGTGCAAAGCAAACAAATCATACTATAATGAAGCTCAGAAATGGTTCCCATTTATCAATTTCATGAACATAGGACAGTAAACATCATTATTCAAACTTGAAAGAAGAAAGGAAATACAGTCTAAATAATTAGGCTATGCTCAGCACTTCTGAGAGACGCTCCGCAACAGAGCGCTTCGCAGCAGGGGAGACCCCGTGCTCCCCAATAATGGAATCCAAAAGAGCCTGCGCGAGGGCTTTATCTTCTATCATCACATCTCCTTTATCGGGTATCGACCCATCTTCAGCGATCGCAATCTTTAACAAAAAAAAATCAAAAAAAAAAAAAAACAAATTAAGAAAAAGAGAAATATGATTCGTTTTAGAAACGAGACCAAAAATGAAAAAAGAAAAGACTCAATGCTACGTTCTCGGTTCTAACCTAGGTTAGGTTCAACAAATGGTAGGTTTGACCATTTTAGGTGGACACTGGGGTATAGGTAACAAATTACCATAACGGATTACATTCTTCATAAGTTTGTAAGAACATTGTATAATTTGTGGTATTTGGAAATGTGAAAAGTTTATATAGAGACTGGGCTCTAAACAATCAAATTAGAGCCTACCTCAAAACTTTTACTAGAAGAGGTTGTTTTCATGCCCAAATATCACCAAATTGCTCATCTCAACATCAAGATGCATGGACATGAGAAAAAAATGGATTTCAAGTTTTGAAAATAGTACATCTTGTAACGTATTTTTGGACCGTCAATTTTCAAGATTTTCAGGCTTTCATAGATCTGCTCTATCTACACTAGTTTTGAAGCTTTGAATTTTATAACGAAAGATGAAAATATAGGTTAATATTATCAAAAAGTAAAAATGAAAATATTATTTAAGGCTATCTCAAAACTTTCCGGCATTGAAACGATATTTCTCGACACTCTTTGAAGGTAGAATCTAATTTGATTGTTTAGAGCCTCCGCTCTATACAAACCACACCCTTTAGAAATTGAGAAAGTATATAATAAAACTATTTACATTTGGTATAATAAGGTCAACATCAACCCTAGTCAAACATGTGGAATCATGAGGGAAGAGTATAACTCTAATAGGGCTAAAAGGGCGAAAAGATATATATATATATATATATATATATATATATATATATATATATATATATATATATATATATATATATATATATATATATATATATATATATATATATATATATAGGATAATCTAAACTTTACAACCCTTCAAATTACGATAATCTAAACTTTACAACCCTTCAAATTACAAAGGTTAAAGATAGAGAGATTTGTGAAGGGTGGATTTATTAATTTTGTAATCTATTTTTTTAAAAAAGTTACTTTTTGTGATAACTTCATCATTATGTAAGGGTAATTTTGAAAGGGTAATTTTGTAAATATTATTACATGACAAGATGTACTTTTGTCATCTCCATAAAAGGTAAAGTTGAAATTTTTACTAACAAACAAAGGTAAACACTAACTTCCAAAATGCCATTATTTGTAAAAATTTCAAATTTGTCTTAGTTTAATAGTTAACTGACCTATTACAATATTTTTTAAGCAAAAAGTAATAATCTTTTTATATATATACACCCATCACAACCTCTTCTAAGTTTTATTTTTGTATTTTAAGGGGTTGTTAACTCTAGACAAACCCACATATATATATAAAAGCACTTGGAACTCCATGCCAACAATGTCTAGATTTGATGTCTAAGAGCGATTGGACCTTCTTGTATGCGAGATAAATTAAATGGCACTGATATCATACAGTTCTTTAAAATAAATAAAAAACAATAGTCCTAACATTTTCAACCATTTTATTATATTTTAAAAAAGATGCATTTACAACATAAATAAATTCCATAATGTTTTATTTAAAGCACATGGTAGTTGTTTCCGCCGTCTGATACAAGCAAACATCACAAGATGCATTTGATCAGACGGCTCAAAGGTTGCAGCCATATGCAACTGCAATTATCAAATTTTGAAATTCAAAATTGGACCCTCGTACCATCACATAACAAACGGGTTTCTGATGTGCTTACTGATAGCCCAGCTTCCAAATAGGTAAAGAAGATGGCTGAACCGTAGGTCAACATTTTTCCCTTGAAGGCCTCCATGAATTTGTGGAGTGCCAAAGGGGATTGTTGTGGAGAGAAGGTTCCTGAGCCTTCCATTATGGCTTTGCATTTCTCCACCACTTTCCCTGAGAACTCTTTGCCATCTAGGGTTGAAATCATGGCCACATGTGACATTTTCTCAAAAGGGCCTGCCAAAGCCACAAAACACAAAACCCAATTGAAAGTTCCACCTATAGATTAACAACATACTAGGGGAAGTAAAAGTGACCGGGCCTTGATGTCTATTGCTGAGTTCTATGTAAAATTACTGAAGCTTGGATAGTTAATGTGTTGTCATATGAAAAACTGTGCTCCAAGTTCAAATCCTAGGATTCAAGCCTTAGTTAAGGTATTGACATTTGAAATATTGTGTCCCAAATTCAAATTCTAGCATTCAAGCTTAAGCTTCATTAGTCAACTATTGACATTTTAAACACTATATCCCAACTTTAAATCTTACCTTTAAATTTCCTGGAAAAAAAAAGAAAGAAAATGGCTTATTCTAAAGGGTGTGGTTTGTATAAGACCGAGGCTCTAAACAATTAAATTAAAGTGCACCCTCAAATAGTGTCGAGAAATGTGGTTTTAATACTTGAAATCTTAGTGATAGCCTTAAAATTTATTTGCATCTCTAATTATAAAATTTAGAGCTTTAAAAATAATATAGATCAAGCAGATCTATGAAACCTTGAAAATTTTGAAAATTGACGGTCTAAAAATGCATTACAAGATGCAATATTTCCAAAACTTGAAATCTATTTTTTTCTCATGTTCATACATCTTGAGGTCGAGATGATCAATTTGAAGATTTTTTAGCATCAAAACAATGTCTTCTGGCGAAAGTTTTAATATGTGCCTTTGATTGTTTGAAGCCTCGGCACTTATATAAACATTTTCCTATTCTAAAACAACATGATGATAGGAAATTCTTTGATTCTCAAGTTTATTGGCACCCGACCCATTGCAATGCATCCACAAGCGAGAGAGAGATATTATGAAGTTTAATGGCACTCAACCCAATGCAATGCATCCACAAGAGGGAGAGGGAAGGTTCACTATTTTAAAAGAGCAATTTACATATGGACTCAAAACAATAGGGAAAATAGGAAATGCTCCTCTTGTAGCGGGAAATTACAAAGAAGTTCAGTAAACCCGTGATATTTTTTTTTTTCAAAATTACCCATCGATTCGAGAATAACATCCTCAAACCAAATTTCAATTATTATTTTTTAATTATTTCTTCAGTAGCGCAGTGCCCCAAGTTTTAGAGGCAGTCTGAGGTTAGAATCCTTGGATCAATCCCTCTTTTTTTGTAGAAACAAACAGTGGTCCGATGATGGTGACATTAGACTGCCCCTTGACTGTGAAGCTCAATTTGAGGGTGGTCCGAGGTCCCCATCATCGGATAACTCGTTAAGTTTTGAAAAAGTAGCGGTTTGAGAATAGGAATCTCGGACCGCTAGTCTCAATTCTATTTATGTATTTTTTTGGGGGATTTCGTAGCATTGGACGAGTTTATGAAAAACGATAAAGGAAGGAGTTTTTAGGCAGCAAAGATGAGAGAAAGAGTAAGAGTAGTGTTCGTAAAATCGAACCGGAATGGTTAACTAGACATGGGCCTGGAAGCGATTTAACCGGTCTAACCGGTAAACCGATCGATTCAACGGCTCTAACTGTACAAGTCCTGAACGATCAAAAAAGTGTTAAAAAAATAAAAAAGTTAAAAAAATTTTTGCTAAAATATGAAAAGCATATAAAGAATGTAATTAAAACAAAACACACTCAAATGAAGTTGAAAGTTATTGAAAAAAAAAAGATTTTAAAGAATCGATTTGTGGCTAAGGGTATTTTTAAAATTTTTTGAAAAAGATGGAAAAATATAAAAGTGGGTATCATTGACCACAATTTTTTAAAACCTTTACCATAATGTAAATAATATTAAAATAGTGTTAAAAATCGACTTGACCAACCTTTTTTTTAGAAGAAAATGAAAAAAAATTAAGTTAGATACAATGTAGACCATTCCTTTTGTAAATACGTAATAAATAACATATTGATTAATAGATCTAAATGGCAACTAATTAGTATATGGTGCATTGGTTAGTGGGTTTAATAACAAATTATTTTTTTACAAAAACTTTCAAGTTCGATTCATGTGGGCAAGTCAATTTTTTGAACGATTGTTGGCAGGATTCAAACCACGGTTCGTGTAAACAATAATAGCCAGTGCTAACCAAGACACCATTCTAAAACATTTGATATAAATATGAAGTAGTATTCTATTTAAACTTTAAGAAATCGGTTGATCACCAAAACCGCCCAAATCGGAACCAGCCACTGACCGGTTCCGATCTAATCGGGCGATTAGCGGTTAGATCGACGGGTTTTACGAACATTGAGTGAGAGAGATTGGCGGAGAGGGAGGGAAGGGAAAAAAGAGGCACATGGAAGGGTCATTGAAGAGCGGAAAATAATGCCATGTTTAGGTGGGTGAAAGACTAGCGATAAGAGGTTCCTATTTTCGGATCGTTATTTTTTCAAAAAATAACTAGTGGTCCGAGGATGGGGACCTCGGACTAAGTCCAGGCGGCACTTCGAGGTCCCCATCATCAGACTGCTATTTTTTCAAAAGAAAAAAAAGGGAAGGATCGGTCCAAAGATTCTAACCTCAAACCACCCTAAAACTGAGCTCTGCTCAGTCCAGGGGGCAATCCCCCACCATCGGACTGCTATTTTATGAAGAAAAAAAAAAAAAAAGAAGGGAAATGATTGGTCCGAAGATTCTAACCTCATACCGCTTGGGTATTTCCCCTAAATCTTGGGGTACTGCCCTACTAAAGTAAAAATTTAAATTCAGTCCAAAGATGCCATTCTTGGACTGAGGGGCATTTTTTTGAAAAAAACAAATATTACCGGTTGACCGACCATCTTTGTAATTTCCAGTTGTCAGAATAGCGTTACATATTTTCCCTATTTTTTTAGGCCATTTGTAAATTGGTCCTTTAAAATTTATCAAAATGCCAATAAAAGATTAACGAGAGAGAGAGAGAGGGGTTTACGATTTTAAAAATAGTTAAGAAATTTATCAAAATACCTCAAGACAGAAATTTCAATTGGCATAGTTTCTAAGTCTCAACATTAGGTCGAAATTTCAATTGGCATAGTTTCTAAGTCTCATCATTAGGTTGATGTGGCCCTTTACGACACCAAGGATTTGTAGTTCCTCTAAAACCCAATAATAATTTTCTAGCTTGGAAGAGAGACTTGAGAAGAAGGATCGAAAATTTTGGGCCAATAAAAGATAAAATTTGGGAAACATAGAAAAGAAAAGTCGAAAAGAGATTGAAGAATATATATACAGTTTATGATGTCCATGAAGAAGTTGAGGGAGGCCAGCAGCTCCTCTGCAGATTTTCCCTTCCATTTAGGCTCCAAATCATACACCGCAGCTTCCTCCATGTACAGGGCCGTACATGTAAACTTCACAAATACTCCCTCTTTCTCCACACCCCTTACACCTGCACATCTCATAACTATCTACAATCAAAACTTTAGAATTGGTCAAAACGTTAAGACTATATATGTACAACCGGTTTGGCCACCAAAATGATCAGGGGCTAGGGGCTGGTTCGGGAAATTTAGGTCCGACTATAATCTAAAAAAAAACAGAGAAATGTAATTTAAAGTTAGGCATATCATATTATGTTTGATCAAACTTGTTTTGCCCATTTAAATTGGTGAGCTTTTTGTTTCGACCAATATTTAATTAAACTCAATTTTTGCTCTAAATCAAACTGATAAAAACACGTACCAGGGATTTCACTAGTTTGATAGTTGGTATGGTTCTATCTTTGAAGGCTGTATTTGTTGTACTCCCAGATGAGTAATATTGCACACTTACTCCCTCAATTAAAGAGCCACTTGAATTTTTTATTTTTTTATTTTTTCCTTGTTGCGAAGCTACTTGGGATAGTTTTTCCAATAAGAAATTTTGGAATCCACCTAATAATCACCGTAGCATTATTTTTACGAAAAAAAAAAAAACAGTACAATTGCTCAGATTTTACACGAGGGTGTAAATAGACAACGTGCACCACCGAGAGCACAAAATGTTTTGGCTTGGTTAAATTGCCTTAAAAATTACGAATATGTAGAGAGACTAGAAACCAAAACAATGGAAATAGCCACACCCACGAATATGTGGATGTGAATGGAGAAAGAGAGAGAGATGGTGAACCTGCGCCACAAAGAGCAAGATCCTTTTTGGAAGATGAGGAGGAGAGCGGCGGCTTCACAGTTGCAGAGAAGACGACTCCTTCCACCTCCATGCCTGGAAGGCCAACTATTCCCATCTCTCTCTCTACAGGATCAGATGAGATGAGATGAGATCGGTGGATGAGTTGTAATGTGTGCCTACATACAGTTTAAATAACCAACCCCATCAAATCAGTTTATTATTTGGAAACGGAGAAACTTATTTTTTTTTTATATTCTCCGAAGGATGGGTTTCTATGAGTCGGCGGACTCATATGTACACATGTGGCCCCCTCCGAATTTCATTTTAGACATGGATTTTTTATCTAATTTTGTTATGTTCATTCATCTAGCCAAGGTGATCATAAATATGAAAAGAAAACCAAAATTTTAAACTTAAAAATATTTAAGTACTTTTCGGTGTACCGTCTATTTGGAATCTATGAAAGGTACACTTTATACAACATCCATCTTTATGATGGACGTTTGTGAGTTAGCTGGCTCTTGTGGCCGCTGACTCACGCAACAAATTTCCTTCTTCAAAGCCACCGACTTTTTTCCTCTCTTCCCCGTCTCTCTCTATCTTTTTTTACTCTCTTTCTCAACTTCCCAAAACAATGAAAAGATTCCCCTAACACATCTTGGGTTTTCAGAGGATATAGTTTTCGTTGGGAGGCAATAGGAACTGTACTCTCGAGCTCGTATGCTTTGCTCTTTTGGGAGTATAGTTTATTTCTACTCCTTCCATCAGATACCACTTGAGAGGATTTTTCAATCCGTAATTTTACGAACCAATTAAGAATTACTGAATTACTCAATGACTATTCTTATTTCTTTTATATTTAAACAACCAAATTATAGAGCTTCCACTTATTAAAAGAATGTTAAGAAATTCCAGAGGGGAAGATGAAGTTGAAGTTAGTAATGCATGTTTCATGCGGGATCACCATCTCAAAATGTGCAAAACATGCCACTCATAAATTTTTGCGGAATACACACCTGTTATGGCATGTACGGTATATAAGAGTTTAGATCCTCCATTCTAGATCCATCTTAAAATTACAGGTGCGGTTTGTATAAGGTGTGAACTTTATACTATTGAAGTAAGGCACATTTCAAAACTATGCCCAAAAATGTCATTCCGTACTAAAAAGCTTTGAGACAATTAATCCATAATTGTGAAATTTAAAGCACTAAGAGTGGTACAGATCGAGCACTAAGAGTGGTACAGATCGAGTGGATCTATTAACGCTTAATGTTTTTTAAAATAGATGGTTTAGATGATAATGCGATAACATGTACTATTTTTATGAGTTGAAAATTATTTTTCTCCTTCATATCCATACATCAAGCGGTTGAGATGATCAATATGAGGGTTTTTTAGAACCTTTTCCGATGGTACGTCATACTGGAGCCCTATAATGAGGTCTTTGATTCCATTCTCACTAAAAGTTAGGGGCCTAAATCCCCACTAACTCACCACTATTTTTTAGAATGGCCTTGGATTTGGCGGTAGATTTGTCGAGCCCCATGGTGAGGTCTTTAACTCCTTTCTCACCAAAAGGTAAGGGCTCAAATTCTCACTAACTTACCACTTTAATTAATGAAAATTGGGATAGGGGCCTTCTCCCACCCTCTGACTTACCCAAAAAAATATTACAATAATATAAGGTTGACACCTTATATAATTTTTTTTTTTTAAGATTGTTGGGGAATGATTTCATGTAAGAGTTTTATAATAATAAAATGAAAAGGCCTAAAGTGAAAATGACTACACGGGCATTCTAGATAGCATTGTGGTGACCTCAACAAGAAAATATAGCCGGCTCAAAGATAGCATGGATCTTGATGACTGTAAGTGTGCATACTGATTGTCGAAGACCATTTAACTGCCTCAAAGACAATATTGTTGGATTTCAATGTCTTACATACCAAAATTTCATTGACGCACCGCCTTTCCAAAGGGTTCTGATCATTTAAAAGAATGATCCCTTAGTTTCCTTCCATCATGTCTCAAGCATCTACTTCTTTGTCATGAAAGGTAAATAACAAATAGGGGCAACTATAGGTGCGCTACAAAAATTTTGATAAAAGGTGTTCTTAGAAACCTCAAGGTCTACATCTTAAGGATCACGCTAAACCTAATGAACCTTAGTAAACCTAGACCCCTTAGAATTGTCCCTACGTCACTGAAAACATATCCTATTATCCTTAAATAGTCATCTTAGACACCCCTGAGCATTATAAATCTAGAAAACTATCCCAAACACCAATCTGATGCTCAAAAACATGAAATTGAGGTTCTAAAGTCCTAACCTTGTAGACCCATCAAAAGTAATTCAAATTAGACCAAATTGGTTCCAAATTATAGAGGATGTCACAAGCTATCTAATGATCCATAAATCTCCTGAATCCGACTTGCAGTTAGAAAGTTATGACCCAAACAAAATTGTTCAAAACAATGATAGTTGGTCGCTTGCACGAGCCTCGACCACTTGTGTGTGCAAAATCACGGGCTATCTTGTGTAGGCACAATGGGCTTAGACAGGCCTTAGACGAGCTCTTTGAAAGTTTTTGGACATTAGAAGCCCAAATATTCATTGATTTGCCACTATCGCAGTTGGATTAGGACTTTAAGATCAATACCTTAAATTTCAACCATACCCCTAGGGTCTATATAAAACCCCCTCAATAATTCCAAAAAAATCATATGAATAATCCGTAAAAATTTCCCTAGGGCCTAGAAAATTTCATAAATTAAAAAAATACTTTAAAAATTAGAAAAAATCCTAGAAGAGCCTAAAAATTTAAGAAAATTAAGAAATTCATCTAAAAGTCCCTAACAAAATAGAAACAATCCTAAAATCCCTATAAAATTAGAGAAAACCTCAAGAAAATTTAAAAAAATCCCTACAAAACATTAGGCCAAAGACCCTAAGCCAAAATCCTCTAAAAAATTCTCAAAAATAAAAATCCTAGGAATAAAATCTCCTAGATCCAAAACCTTTAAACCCATGCTTCAAGAAAGCAAGAGTAGACACCAAAAGGTGTAAATCAACCAGCAGTACTTATACATGCCCTAATTTCAGGTTTTTCAGGTATGTGATGTTCCTTTCTCTTTTGTTTATTATTTTTTAAAAAAAAAAATTTTGTTTTATTTTTTTCTAGTTGTTTTTTTATTTCTTAGTTTAAGTTAGAATTTAGCTTTTTAGTGATCTACTGGTTGGAATTTACAGCTGGTGCTGCGCCTAGATTTTGAAAAAGATTAGATCTATAAGTTCAATGATAGTTCTAAATCTATAATTTGAGCGCCTTAATTTTTAACTTGTATTGCATGAATTTGAGTTGATCTCACATTAGTAATGGATGCAGCTTCGCACGCAAACACTTATGAAAGTAAATATTTACATAAGCATGCTTAACATGTGGATTGGATCATGTTTTTAGTTGGAGAGAGAGAGATAGAGATGTACGAATAGAACAATTAGTTTAGTGAACTCCCTAAAGTTTATGCCAAAAAAGCTTTAAAAATTTGCTAGTATTCAAGCTTAGATGTTTTATTTTTTCAAGATATTGAAATAAATTTAAATGTCGTATGCCTTAAATTGAATTACTTTTTATTCTATTTTTCTTAACATATATATTATTAAAACATGAGTAATGATCCTATGAAACTCTCCCACACCCATGTATGTAGGACCCAAAAGAATCACTATTAAATTCGGCACAAATCTCTAGAAAAGTTATCACATGGATGTGGGACTTGACTTTTCTAGAGATCTATGTCAAATTTAATGGTGATCCTTTGAGGTCCTACACATATAGGTGTGGGAGGGTCTCATAGGATCATTACTCTTAAAACATTTTCAACTTTGGTTGTTTTGCTTTCCTTGTAATATACATAATTAAAATATAGTGTCCTTTCTTTTCAATACTTTTCTATAGTTAATGTACTTGCTTTTTACTTGTTATAAAGAGTATGCTGAACCTTAAGATATAGCTTAATATTCATATATAATCTATTGTTCACTTAATAGGTGGCAAAAATTAACAATATGTACATTTCTTATTCTTTACCATGTCAGATAATATTATATTATTTCATATTTTAGTGCCGAAAGCCAGGTGCAACGCGCATGAACCCACTAGTATCCGTAGTATGGTATTAAGGGGCTTTTAATTGGTGTTACAATTTGTAGGTCAAGGCTACATTTCAATACCCTTATATTGATGCTTGATCTATCTACATGTCAACTGTGAGCATGCATAGTTAGCTAGAGGTCCTACTCGTATGTTGTTTTGAATAACATGAAATTAAGACATCAAAATAAGAGCAAAACTAACAAATCAAACTATCACGAAACTTAAAAATAGTTCCCATTTATCAGTTCCATGAACACAGAACATAGTAAACATTATTATTCAAACCTGAAAGAACACAGGAAACGTAGTCTAAATAATTAGGCTTTGCTCAGCGCTTCTGAGAGACGCTTCGCAACAGAGCGCTTGGCAGCAGGGGAGACCCCGTGCTCCCCAATAATGGAATCCAAAAGAGCCTGCGTGAGGGCTTTATCTTCTATCATCACATCTTCTTGTTCGGGAACCGACCCATCTTCAGTGATCGCAATCTTCAACCAACAAAGAATAAAAAAGATGAGGAAGATGAAAAAAAGAAAAAAAATATGATTTATTTTAGAAACTAGACTCCAAAAAATGAGAAAATAAGAGACTCGATGCAGGGATTATTGTTAGGTAGGTTCTCGGTTCTAACCTAGGTTAGGTAGGTTCAATAAATGGTACGTTTGGACCATTTTAGGTGCACAGTGGGGCCTATGTATAGGTAACCAATTAACATGAAGGAATACATTATTAGTAAGTTTGTAAGAAATATTGAACCTGTGGTATTTAGAAAATGAAAAAGTATATAATAAAACCATTTACATTTGGTCTGGTCAAAATCACTTCTAACCATTTCGTGTGGAAGATAGTGCTCAAAGGGCAAAAAGTAAAAAAAAACACTTGGAAATCAACAGCTGGATTTCATGTCTGATGGATAAGGGTGGTTGGACTTTCATGCATGCAAGGTAAATGATACTCATAACATACAATTCTTTAAAATAAATAAAAACAATAGGTCTGGTATTTTTCAACCATTTCATTATATTTTAAAAAAGATGTTTTCACAACATATATAAAAGAAAAAAGTTTACATAAGGTTACAATCTTAAAATGTAGGATTAAAGATGCACCTAAAAAATTCATCAGAAAATGTTGTTTTGATGTTGAAAAACCATCTATTTGATCATCTCGACATCGAGATGTATGAATTTGGAAAAAAAAAAAAATTTGAGTCCCATAAATAGTGCATCTTGCAACACATTATATAGACTATCCATTTTCAAGACTTTTCTATGTTTATAGATCTACTTGGTCTTAACTATTTTTGGAGTTTAAAATTTTACAATTGAAGTTTTTACACCAAAATTACATGTCATAATAAAATTTGGAGGTGTGGCTTCATTGGATTGTTTAAGGTTGCAACCTTATAAAAGCCACACGCTATATAAAATGTATTATGTTTTATATATAGCATATGAGTTTTGGGGAAAGTACACAATGCTCGTCATAAATGCAGGCAACATTACTGCACTTTGCACATAAACAACGTGCATTGAGTGGCTTGTGTTATGCGCGGTGCGCAGTGCACAAGGCTGAGTACTAAAATGCATGTGTTTTGGGGAACGTAATGCTATCGAATGGTGCATTAGTGCACAACTCTCATCATAAGTGCACAACACTCATCATAAGTGCGGGTAATGTTTCTGCACTTTGTGCATGAATAGTGAGCATTGGATGGTTTGTGTTGTATGCGGTGTGCAATATGCAAGACTAAGTCATACAATTTTGAAGTGAAAAATTTAATTATAAAATTTCTAACTCCAAAAATAGTAAAAATCAAGTAGACCTATAAACATATAAAAATCTTTAAAATGGCCGGTCTATACAATATGTTGCAAGATGCACTATTTATTGGACTCAAAATGTTTTTTTTTTCTTTTCATATTCAAACATCTTGATGTCAAATACGGATAAAATTTTGAGGTGCGCTAAATTGGATTGCATTTTAAAGTTGCAACCTTATAAAAACAACACCCTATATAAAAAATGCATGATGTTTTAAATATGGAGGCGGTTTCTATGCAGCCCGCATATGTAGAAATGCGGGCCCATTAATAAATCTATTTTTGAGATGGATATTAAGACTTAATTTTTAAGGACATGTAATCTCTAACATGGAGATCATGAATAAGAAGAAATAAATAAATGTTAAAAACTAGAAATAATAATTTTAGTAAGAAAACATTTGGACCGTTAGTTTCTATTGTTTTTAAATGGAAGACCTACTTGCATCCAACTTTAAGATGGATGCTTTACACTTTCTTGACCGCATATGCATAAATGCGGTTCTGCCTGCATGAAACAATTTTCCTTTATATATTGCACTAAGGCATCATCAATGGCAGTTGTTTACACCATCTGATAAAACAAACATCACAAGATGCACTTGATCGGATGCTGCAGAGGCTGCAGCCACATGCAACTCCAATTATCAAATTTCGAAATTTGAACTTGGATCCTTCTACCATCACTTAACCAAGGAGTTTGTGATGTGCTTACTAATAGCCCAGCTTTTGAATAGGCAAAGAAGATGGCTGAACCGTAAGTCAACATTTTTCCCTTGAAGGCCTCCAAGAATTTGTGGAGTGCCAAAAGGGATTGTTGTGGAGAGAAAGTTCCTGAGGCTTCCATTATGGCTTTCAATTTGTCCACCACTTTCCCTGAGAACTCTTCACCATCTAGGGTTGAAATCATGGCCATATGTGACATTTTCTGAAAAGGGCCTGCCACAGCCACAAACACAAAACCCAATTAAAAGTACCATCTATATAGATTAACAACATACTAGGGGAAGTAAAAGTGAGGAGCATTAGATGATGTCTATTGCTAAGTTCTACATAAAATGACTGAAGCTTGGATGGTTAATGTGGTGACAGTTGGAAAAACTGTCCTCCAAGTTCAAATCCTAGGATTCAAACCTTGGTTAGTTAAGGTATTGGCATTTGAAATATTATATCCCAAAGTTCAAATTCTAGCATACAAGCTTAAGCTTTATTAGTCAAGTATTGGCATTCTAAAGAGAGAGAAAAACTATCTCAAATTTTAAGTTTTGTAAAGATAAAGTACTTGAAAAATTTTAGAGAGAGAAACTATCTCAAATCTTAAGTTTTATAGAGAGAAAGTACATGAAAAATTTAAGAGGGAAACTAACTCGAAATTTTGAGAGAGTGAGAGAAAGACTATTTCAAAATTTAATCTTTAGAGCAAGAAAATGTATTAAAATTTTAAAAAGAAACTATATCAATTTTTAGAGAGAGAACTACCAAAAATATTTTAGAGAGAGAACCTATCTCAAAAAATTTTACAGAGATAAATTATTTCAAATTTTGAGTTCTAGAGAAAAAATACTTGAAATTTTTTTGAGAGGGAACTAGATCAAAATTTTTAGAGGGAGAAACTATCTCAAAATTTTAAAAAAGAGAAACTATCTCAAAATTTTTAAAAAGAGAAACTATCTCAAATTTTAAGTTTTAAAGAAAAAAAAGGCCTTGAAAATTTTTAGCTTAAATTTTAAGTTTTAGAAAGAGAAACTATCTTAAAATTTTTAGATAGAGAAATTATCTCAAATTTCATAAAAAGAAAGTACTTGAAAATATTTAAAGAGAGAAACTATCACAATTTTTTTAAAAAAAGAAACTATATTAAAATTTAAGTCTTAGAGAGAGAAACTACCTCATATTTTTTTAGAGAAAAATTATCTCAAAATATTTAAAGAGAGAAATTATCTCAAATTTAAAGCTTTAGAGAGAGAAAGTAATGAAAACATCTAGAGAGAGAAACTATCTCAAATTTTTTAGAGAGAGAAATTATCTTAAATTTTAAGTTTTAAAGAGAGAAAGTATCTTCAAATTTTAGAGAAAAAACTATATAAAATTCTAAAGAACGAAACTACTTGAAAATTTTTAAAGAGAATTTTTTTTTCAAATATTTTGAGAGAGAAACTATCTCAAATTTAATTAAAAATAGTATTATAATGAATAATATAATAAATATATTTAACAAAAAAAAATTCATATATGTAGCATCCAAACAACCGAAATCTATTTTATAAAAAATACTTTTCTTGAAATACCTTTTACATGGAATCCATTTCCATGGATCCGAACGACCCCTAATAGTTGCATATTAATACCACCCTATTTGTAGTTACTCTAAAACCCAATAATTTTCCAGCTAAGAAGAGGAACTTGATGAGTAGAAGGATCGAAAATTTGGGTCAGTAAAAAGATAGATTGAAGAATAGTTATGTACAGTTTACGATGTCCATGAAGAAGTTGGGGGAGGCCAGCAGTTCCTCTGCAGATTTTCCCTTCCATTTGGGCTCCAAATCATACACCGCAGCTTCCTCCATGTACAGAGCCATACATGTAGACTTCACAAATACTCCTCCTCTCTCTACGCCCCTTACACCTGCAACCAAAACCTCAAGTCACGAGAGTTAACCAAAACATCTCAAAACGATCTACAATCAAAACTTTAGAATTGGTCAACTTTTGTGTGAGAGAAAAACCAAACGTTAAGACGATGTACAACCGGATTGGGAACCAAAATGGTTGGGGGCTAGCGGCTGGTCCGGGAAAAACCGGTCCAACCCCTTATCTCCCTTATCTAAAAAAAAGAGATGTACTTTGGAAAGGAAAAAAGTTTATATATGCTTGCAACCTTATATGTAGAACATATGTAGAACCATAGGTGCACTTCAAAAATCCATGGGAAAACGTAGTTTTAATGTTGAAAACCCTTTGATTGATCATCTCGACATCAAGATGTATGACCACGAAAAAAAAAGCATTTTAAGTCTCAGAAATAGTGAATTTTACAACATATTATTTACACCGTCCATTTTCAAGATTTTCATATGTTTATAGATCTACTTGATTTTAACTATTTTTTAAATTTTAAATTTTATAACTAGATCTAAAAATAGATTTTGAGATAATACTAAGAACATTTTCATCAAAATTATATACCATGATAAAATTTGAAGGTGCACCTTACCTCTACAGCTACGGATGCATCCGTATGCTAACTGCACCCATTTTAAAATATATATCGTATTATGTTTGATCAAAGTGGTTTTGCCTATTTAAATTGACGAAACGTTTGTTTTGATCAATATTTAACTAAACTCAATTTTTGCCTTGAATCAAACTGGTAAAGACATACATAAGAGGCCTCAGTAGTTGGACGTGATTGGTATGGTTAAGTCTTTGAAGGCTGTATATTGCATTCTCCCTAATGAGTAATATTGCCTAATCAGTAATATTGCACACTTATTCCCTCAGTTAAAGAGCCATTTAGATTTTTTTTTTGTTTTTATGAGAAACAAGGGTATGATTTTTAAAAGAGTAGAATAGCGGATCAAGATTCGTGTAGCCAACTCAAATTAATTAAAAAAAAGTTATTATGATGGTGATGAGGAGAAGGTATTTGGGATAATTTTTCCAATAAAAAATTTCAGAATCTACCTAAGAATCACCATAGCATTATTTTGACCCCAAAAAAAAAAAAAAAAATAGCAGTACAATTGCTTGGATTTTACACGAGGGTGTAAATAAATAACATGCACCAACGAGAGCACGAAAATTTTTGGCTTAGTTGAATCTTAAAATCACGAATGTGTAGAGAGAGAATAAACCAAAACAATGGACATAGCTACACCCACATGTATGTCAATGGAGAAAGAGAGAGAGTGGTGAACCTGCGCCACCAAGAGCAAGGTCCTTTTTGGGAGATGAAGAGGAGAGCGGCGGCCTCACGGTTGTAGAGAAGACGACTCCTTCCACCTCCATGCCGGGAAGGCCAACTATTCCCATCCCTCTCTCTCTACAGGATCAGATGAGATCGGTCGATGAGTTGTAATGCGTGCATACGTACAGTTTAAATAACCCACCTCTCTCTCTCTCTCTCTCTACAGGATCAGATGAGATGAGATCGGTGGATGTCTTGTAATGTGTGCATACATAAGTTTAAATAGAAAAAATTACGAAATAAAAAAAAAAAAAACCGAAAGACTCTATTTTCTATGCAACTTACTCCCAACCTAATTTTTTCTCTCACTATTTTCCCAATTATTTTTGACCCCAAAAATAATCCACCTAAGAATTACACTTTCTATGCAAATAACCCCCAATCAAATAAAAAATAAAAAAATGCCTAAATTACCTCCATTACTTTTACCTTACCCATGCCTCTCTCTCCTCAATGTAAGTGCTCTTCGGCACTGCATCACTCTAGAATCACAGCGCTCCAGCACTGTCTATGTGCGCTCCGGCACTACAACACTCTAAAGTAACAGCGCTCTGGCACTGTCTATGTGCGCTCTGGCAGTGGATCATGCGCTTCGGTACTGTGTAAGTACGCTTCGATTATGGAATCTAGAGTCACAGCGCTCCGGCATTGTGTATGTGTGCTCTGGCAATAGATGTGCGCTCCGGCACTACGTAAGTGCACTCCGGCGGTGCAACACTCTGGAGTCATAGCGCTCTGGCATTGTCTATGTACGCTCTGACAGTAGATCATTCGTTCCGACATTGTGTAAGTGCGCCTCGGCAATGGAATCTCGAGTCATAGCGCTCCGAAATTGTGTATGTGCGCTCTGGCAGTATATGTGCACTCTGGCAGTATATGTGCGCTCTGGCATTGTGTAAGTGCGCTCCAGGAGTGCAACACTTTGGAGTCACAGTGCTTCGGCACTGTCTACGTGAGCTCCGACACTGTCTACGTGCGCTCCGGCAGTGGATCATGCGCTCCGGCACTGTGTAAGTATGCTCCGGTAGTGGAATCTGGAGTTACAGCGCTCCGGCACTATGTATGTGTGCTTCGGTAGTAGAAAATGCGGTTCGGCAATGTAATCTGAAGTTATAGCACTCCACCACTATGTATGTGTGCTCCGGTACTACGATGGTTCGTTCCGGCAATGAGCTTAGGAAGTCAATGTCCAATCTGGCCAAATTGATTTTTGTGTATGGGAACGGTATTTTCGTCTAAAAAAAATGAAAATTTTCATTTGGAAGGCATTTGCATAGAAATTGTGTTTTTCGAAAAAAAAAGTGTGAGAAAAACTTATGTTAGCGGTAACTTGAATAGAAAATGTGTTATTGAGATTTTTTTATAATTTTCCCCGTTTAAATGACCCACCCCATCTAATGAGTTTATTATTCTGAAACGGAGAAACTTATATATTTTAGGGTGAAGTTTGTATAAGGTGTCAACTTCATACTATTGAAGTAAGGTGCACATCAAAACAATACTGAAAACGTAATTTCGGCTATGCAAAGTCTCGTGATGATGTAAAAATTTATTGCTACCTCCAATTATGAAATTTAAAGTTCTAAGAATAGACCATTAAGCATATTTATGAACACTTGAAAATCTTGAAATGGAGGGTCTAAATAATATATTAAAAGATGGACTATTTTTAGGACTAAAAATAATCTTTTTTTATTTTATCTGTGAATGTCGAGGCAACGATGATCTATTTGAGGGATTTTACAGCATAGGAATATATTAGATGGATTGTTTTGGTGCACTTTACGTGTACAGTGTAGGGTTAACACGTTAAATAACCTTTTCCTTTTTTATATTCTCCAAAGCCACGACTTTGTTCCTCTTTCCCCTCTCTCTCTCTCCATCTTTTTTTTTACTCAACGCTCTCTCTCTCTTCTAGAAACAATGGAATAAAAATTCCGGTAAAGTTTTTAGACAATCCTTGGACTTTTATATATATATATATATTATATTTTATTATGTTGGGGGTATTTCAGTGGGGGACGACGAGCCCATACCTATTTTTTAAAATAGTTAGTGGTTTTTTTAGCTTGTATGTTCTGCTTTTTTAAGGGTATAGTTTACTTCTACTGATTCGATCAGAAAACCCACTTGGAAGGATTTTCTCAATCAGAAATTTTGTGAACTAATTAAGAATTACTAGATTATTTTTAAAATAAAGTTTTGAAATTTGAGTTTTCCAAGCTTAAGATGTCACCATCTTAAAATTGGATGGTCTTTATTAAGTCTCCAAATCTTAGTTTTTTCAAATGCCTGAAGGTGCTACATCTTCAAAATTTGGAGTCCTAAAATCAATTCTAGGTAGGTTTTACCTTAGAGTAAATGTATATTCTATTTTCACAGGAGTAAAATATCTTTTAGCTTATATTTTTGGGCAAATACATTTTATTTCTTTTATATTTAAAAAACCAAATTAGAGATCTTCCTCTTATAAAAAGAATGTTAAGAAATTGCCAAACGGAAGATAAATAAGTTGAAGTTGGTAATGCATGTTTAATGCGGGACGACCATCTCGAAGTGTACGAAACACTCACAAATTTTTGGGGAATGATTATTGTATTATTAGTGCACACCTCTTATGGTATGGTAGGGTGTATAAGAGCTTAGATCCTCCATTCCAGATCCATCTTAAAATTATGGGTGAGTTTAGATTTAAGATGTTTGGAGATGAAAAGAAAACAGAATTTTGGAAAGGAAAAAGTGTATATAAGGTTGCAATATTAAAATGTAGAATTATAGATGCATCTCAAAAATCCATCGGAAAAAGTTGTTTTAATGTTAAAAAACCCTTTAAGTGATCATCTCGACATCGAGAAGTAAGAGTATGAATAAAAAATAAAAAATAAAAATTGAGTCCCAGAAATAGTACATCTTGGAATACATTATCTTGACCATCCAGTTTTAAGATTTTCATATATTTATATATTTCCTTGATTTTAACCATTTTGTAATTTTATAATTAGATATAAAAATAGATTTTCAGATAATTCTAAGAATTTTTTTACCAAAATTACATGTTATGATAAAATTTGGAGGTGTGCCTTAATTGGATTGTTTAAGGTTGCAATCTTATGGAAACCGCACCTTTTTGGAAATGATATTTACAAAAAAAAAAAATTGGTCCTTCAGTTTAGGTTTTGTGACTATGGAACGTGAAATGGGTTATTTTGAAATTTATTTTTGGATTCTTAGATATATTTTGAATTTGCTAGTAAATTATGCGTATTTTTGAACTTTTGGAGGAAACTGGTGTTGAGAAAAGGATTCTAGAATCTTCAAGGTGGAAGGGATATTTATTTATTTATTTCCATGAAAATGGGGAAAATATTTTGAAGGTATTTAGAAATCTACTGATTGAGTGAAATATGGAATGGTTTGAAAAATACTTTGACCAAAGTTTGGAGTTTTAGAAAGTGGTTGAGGTGAATATTCAGAATGACACTAAATAGGAAAATGAATATCTGAAATTTGTGGTAACAAGAGGAATTCATCATGGGCCTCTATTGGACTATCATCATTGAGACAGGGAAATTTTTCTGAGTACACGGCTACATTATGGGCCTCTGTGCCGCACTTTGTAATCTCATTTTAACGTGGCGCGGGTGTCTTGCCATTTCTGTAGACGCTTAATTTTGAATTGGCAACTTTTTTCTATGTTCTTGAACCTAGGGACCAAAACAACCTCATGAACCCTAGGGACCAAAACAACCTAGTGAACCTTAGAGACCACAACAGCCTAATAGATCCTAGTTACCTTTTCCGTCTTAAAACTAAACTTTTAAACTTACCAACTACCCCAAACAATCATACTAGAGCCTAATCAACATAGGAAACCAATTCGAAAATCGATCCAACACCCTAAGACCTTTGTCGACACCAAAAGTCCTAACCATATAGGCCCCTCAAATTTTATCAAAATTAGGCCAATTTTGATTTTATACTAAAGAGGAGGTCAAGATATTTCTAACGGTTCAATAATCACCTGAAACTAGTCTAGAGTTTGAAAGACATGGCCCGGATAAATTTGTTTAGCAAAAATTCCATCTAAGTTCAGACGACATGATTTGTGTCGTCCAAGAATGTTCTAGACAACATGAATCATGTCATCTAGCAAAAATTTAATCAAAACAACATGAATCATGTCATCTCGCAAAAATTTAATCAAAACAACATGAATCATGTCGTCTAATTGTTTTGACCATTTTTACCAAAAATTTGAGATAAACACGATGGATAAACATCAAAAGCGTGTAGAAACCATTTTGAAGGCCTACAAATAAATTGAAAATTGGCCATTTGAGTGGGATTAGATGCTAAGAGAGAAAAAAAAATTCAAAAGAGAGAAAAAACTTCGAAACCCTAGCCAACCCCAATTTCTAGCGAGAGAGAGAAGCCTAATTCCAGCAAACCCTTGTTGAGGAAAACCCTAAACCATACTCCCAAGCCTAAGCCTTCAACCATAGATACCTAGGATCTTGAACCCTAACCCTAGATCTAGGCCATTAAACCCTAAAAAACTCGACATAAGAATTGAATATTTCTTAGTTAAATTTCAGTTAATTTTCAAGATGAATAAGAAGGCAATAGCATAAACAACCCATGATCCTGATATTGGCCCTAATTCCAAGTTCTAAGTGTCCTAGACTAACATGCTAGGGTAGGTAAGTTCTTTATGTTTCTTTCCCTTTATTTTCAATTTATCTTTAGATTCATTTACAATAGTTTTGGAAGTGTTTTTGGTGTAAAAAATCAGTTGGCATTGCTAGCAATTTGAGAAAGAAACCATCTATCAAGATTGACTTTTCTTCTTCAAAATGTAATTCGACTGGCCCTACAATCTCTACTGATTTTCATATTTTAACTAGTTTGCAACTCAGATAAAAGAGGGTCTCTATATTGGAAACTCTTTCTAATTTGGCTGTAAATAGTTTGGCGCCCACTGTGGGGTTGTTGACCTGATTTCCAGCATAAAAACATGTCCTATTATTCCTGCTTTTTTTTTTTGGTCACTTTCTAATTAGGGGTGAGAGTTGACCCCAATCGGATCCGAAACTTGAATTTCGGACCTTATTTGGATCCAGGTATGGCCCCCAATTTTGGATCCCAAATTTGGATTCTAACCCAAAAGTCAGGTCTGAATTGAAATCCGGATTAGATCCTGGTGCAAGTGGATCTGATCCAGATCTGACCTGGATCCGGATCCAGATCTAACCTGGTTTTTTTACATAGGATATTTTTGTTATATATATATATATATATATATATATATATGAGAAAAGATGAGGAACGCGACCTCTTGTATAGCCCTCGCGTACGCCCAATGGTCACAATTTTGGGACTTCAACATTAAAAAACCCTCTCTCTCACTCAATCGTCTGAAACTCTTACAATTTCCCCTCTCTTACTCAATTGCCTATCATCCATCGATGTTCTCCCTCCCTCTCTCTCTCTCTCTCTATGCACTCCCTCTCTCTCTCACGATGCACCTCTCTACCCTCTGTACTCTCTCTCATCTCTACTGCCATTTCAGCCCCTCTCCCATCTCTATTGCTATTTCTGCCTCTCTCTCTCATCTCTACTGCCATTTCGCCCGTCTCTCTCTTATCTCTACTGCCATTTCCGCCCCTCTCTCTCTTATCTCTACTGCCATTTCCGCCCCCTCCCCCCTCTGTACGCTCTCAATCTCTTTGAAACTTGACCTTCTCTCTCAATCTCTCTCCAGCTACCCCTCTTCGCTGCACGCCCTGTCTTTGAGGTTGATGTCCACTTTTGAGGCCATTTCAGGTATGGATTCATCCCCTTTTTTTTTTTTTTTTTAAGCTACTTCATCCATTTTGAATATGAAGAATATTGTAGTAAATGAAAATGTGGTCTTACATTTTATTTTTTTTGCCAACATTGGAAACTGAATCGTGTATATGTGAAGCTGATTCCAGCGATTCCATCATGTACATATGCCCTGTCTACTTTTCAGATAATGGGATATCTTTCTATTCTTTTGTCAAAATTATTTAGTCATTTACTAGCACAAATATGCTTGATTAATGATGTTTACAGAGTTTATCTTCCTGTTTTGTGGATGCCAGATAAAACTGGTATATAATCTTCTTGTTAGCAGATATTATCGATACCTTATGGTAATCACTTTATAATAGATATTAAGACCATTTTGATCAAGGTACTACTGTCTTTAATTGTTATGAAAATTATTAAAATTGGTAGGGGGTGCCAATTGATCAGCACTGACAATTTTTGGATTTTCAGTCCAAAATATAGGGGCAATTGGGTTTTTCCTATCAGTTCCAGACCCTGGTTCTTGTGACATGGATGGAGATATTTTTTTGGTTCTAGAATGAATGTTGTATGGAGAGTTAATATATTTTGTTACTAAAACAAAGTTTTGGAAGTATCTTAAACGTGAACAAACCAATGCTCTCAAGAACCCTTATAAGTTGTTTTGCAATTACGTATAAGCACTTCCTAAGGTGCTGGACAGATCTTTTAAGAAGGCTTCTGAACAGGGGAATCAAGACTTTCCCGAGATAAGTTAATGTTTCTCTTAAAGAATAGACTTGTTAGGGCTATTCTTATAATCTAGAAGGGAAAATTTGAAGCTACAACATCCATGGAACTTGGATGGTATTCTTTAACCAAGGCTTTGCTTCAAAGGGTTTTTTGAATATGCTATATGGGTTTGAGTGGGGTTTTTAATATGCCCTTTTGTCAAGGATCACTTTTTCCAGTTCTTTTTTCTTACAAGTTTACATATATTTGAAATTTCAATCTCTGTAAATCTCCATAGCAGTCATTCCTATATGTATAACACTACACATTAGGACAATGATAGCTGATGTTTCATGTTTGTTATAGAATTGTAACTCTTTTGTAAGAGTATTGATCATAACCAAAAGCTTCTTGAATATATTGAGATGTTGATCATGTGTATATAACTATGATGAGCTACTTTAAGAGTTAAGTTCACATTAATAAGGGTTGTCACCCCTGTTGTCTACAATTGCTTCGAATATGGTTGATCCTATAATGGAAGTAATAAAATTTGAATAGTTAACAGATGGGTTATCTGGTCTATTAGAAGTGTTGTTATGTTTATATAAAGGTTTGAATACATATATTTATATAGTTTTTCTTTTTATGTAGAGTCAGTTGAAAAACTTGGATGGATCACACCGTTTTAGACTGTGTTATCTCTTACTTGTGCAATTGTTGACAATATGGGTGACATTAATGACCTCATGGAGCAGGTTCCTTAGCTTGCAACCCCTCCAAGAAAATTCACAAAAATGCAAGATGGAGAACCTAACTCCTTAACCAAACGCTTAGAAACAAACTCAGAGGAAGTTGCAATTGACTACTATATGGCTTATGCATTGACTACTATATGGCTTATGCATTGCAATAAACTCAGAGGAAGTTGCAATTGACTACTATATGACTACTAAAGGTTAAATGATTCACAAGGAGATTATTTGCTCTAAGGAAGGATTTTGTAAAGTGAAAGATTAGGTCAGTGGGAAGAAACTTCTTGAATCAAGGTGCGAGTATAAGGCTAAGCTGAGAGTCAATAGAAAAGCAGACAACAAGTGGGTTGTGACTAAGTTTATTGATGATCACAAACACGATCTAGTTAGTTCAAGGAAAGCTCGTCTAATTCGCAACCATTGAACATTGTCTAGTGCCACAAAGTTGATGAGAAATTCAATGAGTTTGGTAATGGTTAAGCCAAGACATATTCATGACATATTCATAAAGCAAGCTGAAGGGATCAAGAATATCACATGTACACAAAAGGATATCTAAATGAAATTGCTAGTACCAGAAGAAAACTAAGAGGAGAAGATGGTAGTTTAATTATGCAATGACTCTATAAAATGAAAGAATCAAATCCATCTTTTTTCTATAGATGAAATTAGATGAAGACGATCACATTCTTAGCATCTTATGGGTAGATGCGACATGTATAGTTTCATATCAATGTTTATCTGATGTGGTTACATTTGATACCACATACAAAACAAACTCTTTAGTGTATCCTTTGCCCCCATACTTGGTGTAAATCACCATTTCAATACAATCTTCTTTGGATTTGCACTCATATTTGATGAGAAGGTAGAATCATTTATTTGGTATTTGAAAATTGGTTAGAAGCAATGGGTGGACAATAACTGGGCGTTATTCTCACTGATCAAGACCATACAATTTCAGCCGTAGTGAGACAAGTTTTTGATAAAAGTGACCATCACTACTGTAAGTGACATATACTTTCGAAAGTTAAAAAAAAACTATGTCATGTCTTGCGCATACATCCTTCCTTTTTAGATATCTTCAGCAGTTGTATAGCTAGCCCAACAATAGAAGAATTCGAATTGGGATGGAAATTAATGATTGAAAAATATGAGATGGAAAACAATGAATGGCTAAATAGGCTTTATGGTTGTCGCATGCAATGGGTGGATGCATACTTGACTGGCAGGTTCATAGTAGGTATGACTTCTACCCAAAAAAGTGAAGGGATGAATAAGCATTTCAAGATGTACTTGACATCCAAAACTTGCTTACATAAATTAATGGAAATATGTGCAAAGGTGCAAGATAAGAAGGTATGAAAAGAAAAGGAAAACGACTTAAAAGACATTACAACTACTCCAATCTCAAGAACAACTTCTTTATTTGAGTCACATGCATAAAAAATATATACTCAACAGATTTTGAAGATATTTACAGAAGAGGTTGCCAATTATATGAATTTTATGAATGAGTTAGTTGATGGAAATGGACAGCTTGCCACTTTTAAGGTAGCAGATATGGGATCCAGATCTAGATCATACTTGGTGGAATTCAATCCCCATGAGAAGATGACTGCTTGCAATTGTCACTTATATGAGATGATGGGCCTTCTTTGCAGGCATGTGTTGAAGATTTTTATGATGAAAAATATTTTTGAAATCGCTCCAGCATACGTAATGAGGCGTAGGTCAAAGGACATAAAGAGGGGGGGTTTTGTTGATGAAAGTGGCAAACAACTTCATGATACATCTGCACTACCACGCTCCATTCGATATAATGATGTCTTGCAAGCTATTCGATACCTCGTTGAGTGTGTGTCAGAAAGTGTGGAGGTTCATGAATTTGTAATATCTTTAATACACGATGATATCATAGAGGTTTATGGTAAATTCGGTTGTAAGCAACATTCGCAGGTTGACATCACGACCCATGTCAATGATGAGACCCATGTCAATGATGAGACCCATGTCAATGATGAGAGGACAGCTTCTAGTTCAAGTGAGATACCAAATGGAAGTTACAACCGCCAAAATGTTCTTGATCCTCCATGAGCATGGGCAAAGGGACGGCCGACAAATGCAAGAAAAAAAAGCCCAATCAGAGGGATGGAAGCCAGTGGAAAAGTTTAAGAAATGTACAGATTGCCAGGGCAGTGGGCATGACAAAAGAAATTGTCCATCATTCATTCGTGAAAAGTAGTAATCCATACCTGTGCAATTATGGGTCTTTTGCAATTATGGGTCTCTTTACCAATTAGGTGCAGGGCGCCTGCCGGTGCTTTGATGGTTTGTTGCAGGCTATAGAGAAGAAGAGGAAAAGGAAGAAGGTCCAAACCCAACTCACTCCAATTATAGGGTATAAATGATTTAGTGATAACCTACCTCTAAAATTGTGCTTCAATCCCATTGAAGCCGTCTTTTGTGGGGTATAAATGATTCAGTAATAACCTACCCCTAAAATTGAGCTTATTCTTTTTTTCAGCATCAATAGTATTAGGCCGGTGTTCAGATTGCATTCCTTCTCATTCACTGTTTGTTGCATCCTCATGTCCATCATGGCTATACATTATTTGGCATTCCCTTCATTGTTTGTGGTCAATCATCTTATCGATCATGGCTCCCTAAAAATTCATGTTCTATACATCTGCTATACTTGTTATGTCCATTGCGGCTCTCTGAGTTATTTGCAGTCATACTCATGTATTATTTGGAGTCTTGTTGATCATTGCTGCCTATTATATCATGTTCCATACAATGTTTTGTGCTCATCATATTTGTCGCAATATTTGTAGTGCTTTCCATGGAGCTACCTAATATTCACATCTTATCCATTATTTGCAATCACCTTCGTGATACCTAACGTGCTATGCATTATTTGCATGTTCTATGCATCATATTAATGGACTGATTTTGAGAGCCTTTTACTTGCAGCATGTCAAGTATGACAGAAGTGAGGAGGCACATAATCTTAAAAAGAAAGGTCGTAGCAGCCATAGTTCCCAAGTGTCATCAGATCCTTATGGTTACCGATTTGAGAGGGTTGCAAATAGAAGGAATTGGTAAATCGATGCCCAAGATTACTGGCCTTGCGAAATTGGAATTAGTAAATCGATGCCTCTCGTCTCCAATCAGTGATTGAGGATAGAGCAAGGAGCTTTGATTTGTTTGTCTATATCAATTTTTTTTTCTGAAAAGATTGTAATTACCAATGGATATTGACAGAGTTATGATACACTTGTTGACTTTTGTGTTGAAAATGTGATGTGGGGCTCAATCTCCTTGGGGTTGTGTCAAGGTATATTTTTCACTTCAGTGCAACCTGGCTATATGGCTTTCTCCATACTGTTCATTAACGCGGAAAGGGTTTCTTGGCCTGCTCCAAAAGTTAAGGCGCCTTTTATGCAAAAAATTTGTTCATTTATATGGCTATTTGTAACTTTGATATTGCTTAGGTATCGTTTGTTAACTGCGAAGAGCAGGGAAAAGCCTCCACCTTTTTTTGACAAATGTTCCATAAGTTTATTGATCAAATTCAGTTACAATGCAATCAATTAAGTAAAACATCAGCATGTTCGCAAGACTTTGTAGCTCTCGTAGATGATTTATAATGTAGGGGCAGCAGCTATATTTTGCCAAAAAATCTGAAAAGTAAATTGTAATGACAAATCTTAAGATCCTCAAATCGATTTTCAAGTGCTCATACATCTGATTGATTTGTAATATTTTTGAAGTTATAAATTCTACAATTAGAGATAAATAAAAGTTTTTAGTCATCATAAAGACTTTCGAATCTTAAATATCTTTTAATACTATTTCAACGTACGACTTACTTTGATTGTTTAGGCTTCAGCCTTATACAAACCACTCCTGATATAAATTAGAACCAATAAGCCTCTCTCTCTCTCTCTCTCTCTCTCTCTTTCTCTCTCTGCACTTAAATTTCGGTGAAACAAATTAGAAAGGCAAGTATGTTTTTCAGGTACTCTTGAGATTATCATGGCAGGGAAGCAAGATTGAAATGCCTTGTCTTTTTCTCTCCAATACACTGTGGACACCTAAGTTCTGTACTTACCATACAAAATATGTAGGTGTTTCACATATAGATGGTTTGATAGATGCAAAAAATATTACAGGGAACAGGATGCAGAACTACAACACTAGATCCCTAATGAACTCACAAACTAATAAAGGAAAGCTAAATGGAGCTTGTTTCTCACCCCCAAGCCGCAGCAATGGGATTTGGATTTGGATATCATTGAAAAGAAAACATTCCCATAGTCTGCATATTTTTTTAACCTACTAACCATATTACAATACATCACCAAATTAGAAAGAGATATATGAAAAATAAACTACATTTGTAATGATACCATAAAACAAATACCCATTCCTTTCAAAAGAAAAAGAATGGAGAACATGAACAGTATGAGAATAATTGCACTTATAATAATGAATTTTATAACGGCTACTTTCTCAAGGACCATAGCAACAACTTTGGGCTTCTCTTCTTCATATAAAGCAGGATGTACTCCATCAATTACACAAATATTTGGCCTCTATGACACGAACCTTCTGACCATGGGTTTGTTGTCTTGGCCTAGGATCTCATCACACCAAACTAGTAGGTCGCATCACACTTCATTCTAGTGGTTAACACAAACAAATAAGGGTTTTTAGTGTTTGTTCCTACAATTGAACAATAATGTACTTTTACATGATTTTCATGAATGAATATCACATACCTTCCAGTTGGAGCATTTGTAGAAAGACCTATTGTAGTTATCTTGTGTTTTTGCGATAAAGACGCGCACTCGACCACATTGTGGCATGTGTTTATAAAATAATGGTGGGAATTGGTTGTCGAGATTCATTCTACATAGAAGTGACAAGAACTATGAAGAACTTCACCATTAACATTCTAAAGAGAAAAAAAAAGAAACACTTTGTAGAACATAACGTAAAATACATGAACATGATTAAAACAGGTCTCAAGGATCTTTTATGGGGCATGGTTATATAACGAGGATAAACACAAAGCAAAACACATGAAGGAGACATATATTGAGTCCTTTATTCTCAAACAAATGTGCATGCAGTGGTATAAATTGCCAATTCAATTCAGTTATTTGTGGTTCTGCCATGAGCATCCTCCAACAAAAAGCATGAGTTTTGAATTAACACATTCTATGATTGAAAAACCAATACCCCCAAATGTGGCAAAAAATTATGTGCTATATTAATTTGTACAGAATTTCTATGATCATAGTTGTGTTGCTCTGTGTAACACATTTAATGACTGAAAAACCAAAACCCCCAAATGTGGCAAAATTTATATAATATATTAATTTGTACATAATTTATATAATCGTAGTTTTGTTGCTCTGTGTAACACATTCAAATTCTGAAAACCAAAACCCCCAAATGTGGCAAAAAATTCAATAATGGCATTTCATATACATGATTCAGTTTCTAATGTAGGTATTTGTGATACCATAATATTTGCTAACAAGAAGATTAGAATACCAGTTTTATTTGGCATCCATAAAATAGGAAGATAAACTATGTAAACATCATTAATCAAGCATATTAATGCTAGTAAATGACTAAATAATTCAGACAAAATGATAAAAAGATATCCCATTATCTGAAAAGTAAACATGGCACAAAATAGGACCATAGAAACTCAAGTAATCAGAAAAACAGTGTGCGATTAATCAAGGAACTCGAAAAGTAACAAAACCATAACCAAACCGAAAAATAATTAATCTGGAAATCAAACATTAACATAATCCACTGAGACAATGGATGCAGACAAGAGAGCAAAAGTGTGGGGGAAATACGTTTCAAAGCAAACAATGCAAAAGGGAAATTGACTGGAAATTGATAGAACAAAGCCCGTAGCATTTTTCATCTGCTTGCAGGCCACCTAATTGAAATTGATGGAATCGCATGTTATATTTCTATGAATAAATACACTTTAACCTGCCATTTTAACAGTCATCAACAAGAAAGGAATTAGAATAAATATGACAGAAGAGAGAGGAAGGGGGGGGGGAGAGAAAGAGACGTTCCCACTCTAATTTATTTGGAAGCAACAATACCCATTACCTCAATATACAAAAAGGGAAATCATGATGAACTGCAAGACAACTAAATTGCACAGATTTTTTCAATCAACACATACTCATGAAAATAAATATGGTTCTATAGTACCCTTTCGAATACATATAGCAAGATAAGAATAAAAAACCAACAATACCATCGACAAAACAATAAAAAGATAAACCAATTCAACAACACAAAGAAAATCAAGCGTACTCTCCATGCTTGGAATTTAAAAGGTAGGGTTTTCACAGAGTTTCCTCCAACATTCTTTGAACAAACACTATGATATCCAGCAGAAGAAAGAAGATGTTTTAGTCCTTTAGCAGCCTTAGCTTCATTAGGCATTTCATTAACTTAAAAAAAAAGCAAAAATGTATCGACATTTTCATTTACTGCAATATGCTTCAGATTCAAAATGGATGAAGCACCTTAAAAAAAAAGAAGGGATGAATCCATACTTGAAATAGCCTCAAAAGTGGACATCAACTACAAAGACGGGGCGTTCCGTAGAGGGTGGTAGGCTGGAGAGAAATTGAGAGAGAAGGTCGAGTTTCAAAGAGATTGAGAGAGTACAAAGGGGGGGGGGGGGGGGGGGGGGGGGGGGGAAATGACAGTAGTGATGAGAGAGAGAGGGGCGGAAATGGCATTAGAGGTGAGAGAGAGCAATACTGATGAGAGAGAGAGGGGCAGAAATGACAATAGAGATGAGAGAGAGGGGTGGAAATGGCAGTAGAGATGAGAGAGGGGCAAAAATGATAGTAGAGATGAGAGAGAGAGTACAGACGGCAGAGGGTTGCATCATGAGAGAGAGAGAGGGAGCGCATAGAGAGAGAGGGAGGGAAAACATCGGTGGATGTCAGGCGATTGAGTGAGAGAGAGGGGAAATTGTCAGAGTTTCAGACGATTGAGTGAGAGAGAGGGTTTTTGAATGTAGACCGTCATATTGAAGTCCCAAAATCGTGACCATTGGGCATATGCGAGGGCTATACGCGAGGTCGCATTCCTCAAATATATATATATATATATATCTATTATGATCCAGATCCGATGTACACTATTCAGATCTGGATCCTATCCACCCAAATCCAGACCCGATCCAACCTGTTCTCACCCCAATATTTAATCCTTTGTCTCTCGTTCTGTAGTTTTTTGTGGCATTTAAAAAAGCGAATCAATGACATGAATCAGTCACACCCATACCCATGTCGGATCGGTGGATTGGTTCAGAGAATCGGACGAATCGGTAATTTTTCTCCAAACATTTTTTCAAAAAAGCACTATAAATCTCTAAAAATAGTGTTGTTTTAATTTCTAAAAAAAATTTATGAGTGGTACATTATGTACTTTCATTACTTTGTAAAAATAGATGAATACTGAGATGTTGTTTTCTTGTCTAAATGTTTGTATAGTTATTAATTATAATGTAGTATTATAATATCGCATCAAAATAATTTAAAAATATTAGAAAATATTTTCATATTATTAATTACAATATAGTATTATAATATTACATCCTGGATTTTGATTTTTGACAAAGCACTTGATTGAGATATATTTCATTGAGAAATTTTGTTCCTTTTTATTATGAAATTAGAAAGTGAAAATTTTCAAATAATTAATTTGTAAACATTTATTTTCAGAAATTTGAATATGGAAAAATTAAATGGCTGTTTTAATAACTTCTAATGTAAAAAAATTATTATTAACATCTGTAAAAAAAAAATTATACATATTAAGTAGTTTATAATACAAATAATTATTAACTTACAATATTTGTGTTATTAATGTATAACGATAATATGTTAATATATTACTTCTTATATCCAAATAATCAATCTTAATAATAACACATGATATATTAATATGGTAGACAGTAAATATGATAAATAAAAAAATGATATATTAATACTAAACTATATTAATTAGATTAATATATTCTAGTGTTTTAAAACCACAAGCGGTATATGAGTCAACTTAAAAAATGAAGAGAGTCTTATCATTTGGGAAGACGTTTAAAATAGAGCATCTAATAATGGTCCGACATTGAAAATATGTGGAAGTGCAAGGCATTATAAAGTGCATTGAATCGTGACAATTTGGACCAGTATTAAAAAAACGAATCGATGACTCGAATCGGTGTCACCCATACCTGTGTCGGATTGATGAATCGGTTCAGCTGAATCGACAATTTTTTGTCCCAATTTTTTTTCAAAAAATCTCTAGAAATAGTGTTCTTTTAGTTTCTAAAAGAAATTAGGAGTGATGCATTATGTACTTTCATTACTTTATAAAAATACGTGATTGTCAGGATGTCTGTATTTGTTAATTATAGCAGTATTATAATATTGCATCAAAATAATTTAAAAATATTAGAAAACACTTCTACATTATAAGATTGAAAATTAATTTCCCATATAAAGTGAAATTAGTATCACATCAATCATTTATTAATTCTCTTTATTTATCCAAAATTATCACAACCTAACTAACTATAATATTGTACATTGAAATTGAAATTATTAGTTTATATTTTATAATTATTTGACTATAAAAATAAGCACAAATTTTGAAATTTGTCTTATCGTATCATTCAGTGTTTAAAAAAACGTCGAGTCGAACCGGACTCGCCCGGTTCGACTCGAGAATCGCCATGGAGGGATCGAATCTCTGTAAAAAACAGGAATCGTCCGGTTCTAGAGAGAACCGGATGATTCTGCACAGTGACTCGCCGATTCACTGTACGGAATCGGCGAGTCCCGTGAAGAACACGGGTTGCACAGTGTTCTTCACGGGATTATTCGAAATTTGTCATTTTTTGATCAGTTTTTTTGTTTTTTTTGACATGTGATTTAATTTGCAGGCTGTAAACAGCTTTATTCAGCTTTTACATGGATTAAATGGTTGAAAAATTTGGTGTTTTTGGATCACGAAACTTGCATTTTTAGGGTTTCCGCCTTTCCATGTGTTTCATGCCAAATAGGGCATGATTCTTTCAAAATTTGTAGGCATTTTGAACGTAAAGTTGTGCATCAAAACTTTTTGTTACTAATTTGTGATAATCGTTGAGAAAAACAGAGTTTTTTGGAGATTGAAGGCTCCGGTTCACAAAATCAGGTAAGAAGTTTAGGTTTTTTTTTTTTCCGCCATATGATTAATTTCACACCATATTTTGAAGATAATGAGTTCAATTCGTAAGATTTTTAATCTTTATTGCGGCTATTATGATTTAAAATTTTGAATTTTATGTAATTTGGTCAATTACAGCATGAAATTTGAGATGAACACAGAGATGTCTGTGGAATCAAAATTCCGCTGTTTTTTTTTTTTTTTCCGCCTTTTGAATTTTTTTTCATGATATATTAGAAATAATGGGTTAAAAATTTAGGGTTTTGATTCCTTATATTGTTGTTTATCAGAAAATATACTCAATTGGATGTAATTTATTCACTTGTGGGTGGATTTTTGAGTTAAAATGGCTTACATATGATAGCTCTGTGAAGAACATAATTTTTTTTTTTTTTTTTTTGTTTTTTTTGTTTTTGTAATCCATGATTGAATTTTTTGTAATACTTGATCGATTTTTTTGTAATCCATGATCGAATTGTTTTTTTTTTTTTTTTTTGTAATCCATGATCGAATTTTTTGTAATCCATGATCGAATTTTTTGTAATCCATGATCGAAATGTTTGTTTTTTTTTCTTGTAATCCATGATGGAATTTTTTGTTTTTTTTTTTTTTTTGTAACCCATGATAGAATTTTTTGTAATCCATGATCGAATGTTTTGTAATCCATGATCGAAATGTTTGTTTTTTTTTTGTAATCGATGATCGAAATGTTTGTTATTTTTTTTGTAATCCATGATCGAATTTTTGGTTTTTTGTTTTTTTTGTAACCCATGATAGAGTTTTTTGCAATCCATGATTGAATTTTTTGTAATCCATGATCGAATTGTTATTTTCTTTTTTGCTAATCCACGGTCTAATTTTTTGTTTTTTCTTGTTTTTTGTTTTTTATAATCCATGATCGAATTTTATGTAGTCCATGATCGAATTTTTTGTAATCCATGATAGAATTTTCTATAATCCATGATCGAATTTTTTGTAATTCATGATCGAAATGTTCGTTTTTTTTTCTTGTAATCCATGATCGAATTTTTTGTTTTTTTTGGAACCCATGATTGAATTTTTTGTAATCCATGATCGAATTGTTTTTTTCTTTTTTTGTAATCCACGATCGAATTTTTTGGTTTTTTATGTTTTTTTTTTTTTTGTAATCCATGATCGAATTTTATGTAATCCATGATCAAATTTTTTGTAATCCATGATCGAATTTTTTGTAATCCATGATTGAATTTTTTGAAAATTTGTGATTTTTTATTTTTAATCCATGATCGAATTTTTTTTTTTAATTCATGATCGAATTTTTTGAAAATTTGTGAATTTTTTTTTTAATCCATGATCGAATTTTTTGAAAATTTGTTAATTTTTTTTTTAATCCATGATCGTTTTTTTTTTGTAATCCATGATCGAATTTTTTGAAAATTTGCTGTACATTTTTTTTATTTCTTTTTATCCATGATCGAATTTTTAGAAAATTTGCTGTACTTTTTTTTTTATTTCTTTTTATCCATGATCGAATTTTTTGAAAAATGATGATTTTCCGAAAAGATGTGAAAATCGTGATAAGGTTTTGATTATCATGATGTATTAAACCCAATTTTTAATTTTTATTGTTTGAGTTTTATGTACTTTTTTTTTTTCCATGATCGAATTTTTTGAAAAATGATGATTTTCCGAAAAGATGTGAAAATCGTGACATGGTTTTAATTATTATGAGGTATTAAACCATATTTTAAATTTTTATTGCTAAAGTTTTTGTTGAAAAAATTGTATGTTGATAGATTATTTATGCAAAAAAATGCATGTTATTATATTTTTAATGCAAAACTGTATTTTTTTTATCTGTTGTTCATGGATTTTTTAGTTGGAATGACTGATGTTAGCTGGCTCTGTGAAGAATTGTTTTTATTATTAATTTTTTAATGCAAAAAATGTATGTTCTTGATAATTGAGTTGTAGCCATGTTTGGAGCTTGCATTTTGTATTATATTATCCTGAATGTTTGTGATTGATATGTACGAAAGTATTATTATCAATAAAGGTATTTGCCAATAACAAATAACAATAAATATGACTACATGAACTATCGCAACATATTATCACTACACATGGTGATTATTTTTCTTTTTGAACTGTCAAGTTAATCTTATACTTTTTACATCTTAAAATAGTTGAATCATGTCAAGATCTGCAGAAGACCCTGCATGGCAACATGGGCTCAGACTTGATCCCAACAAAAAAGACAAAATTATTTGTAATTACTGTCAAAGAGTGATAAGTAGTGGGGTATATAGGTTCAAGCAACACTTGGCAGGGGTTAAGGGAGAAGTTCTGCATCCACTAGTGTCCCTAGTAATGTAAAAAAACAAATGGCGGCAATTCTTAATGCTAACAAAGGTAAAAAAATTGCCAAACATAGGATGAATGAGGAGATAGCTAATTTATATACACTATCAAGCATGAATGATACAGAAGAGCAATATAATAACGACTTAGAAGAGCAATATAATAATGAGCTGGACATGGCCACAAGATTGAGTTTACACTAACAATATCAGAGGGAACGTGGGTTTAGAATGCCCGGTGGGGTGTAGCTCAGACATGCATGGTGGGCCTAGCTCAGATATACATGGTGGGCCTAGCTCAGATATGCATGACGGGCCCAGCTCGAGCATGTATGGCGGGCCCAGCTCAAATATGTATGGAGGGGTTGGTGGCAATATGTATCAAGGAGAATCAGATGTTGAAGAAATTATTTCTAGGTTACCTAGGAGTGCTAGTATTGCAAGTCATGGTCGTAAAGACTCATTTCTCTCAAAGCCTAAGTCACAACAGATGACCCTAAAAGACATGGTTAAAGGTACAATAAACATGTTAGGGAGATATGTTGGTAAATGGCTCTACGATAAAGGGATTCCCTTTGATGCAGCCAATAGCCCATATTTTCCACCTCTGGTCAGTGCAATCCAGAGAGTCGAGCCTGGGGTAAAACCCCCGACGGCATATGAGCTCAGTGGGCCAATATTAGATGAAGAGGTGGAGGAAGTTAAAAAGTGGATTGAAGAATATAAACAGAGTTAGCCAAGGACATGCATTACTCTCATGAGTGATGGTTGGTTGAATAAAGTTAGCAAAAAGGAGTTTTTAAACTTCTTGGCCTATTCCCCAAAAGGTACAGCTTTTTTTTCTAGCAAAGACGTATCAGGGACGAAGAAGGATGCAAACTTCTACGTATGACTATATTATCAGATAGTGGAGGAGGTGAGAGATAAGCATGTAGTCCAGTTTATTACGGACAATGCGCGTGCATGTGTTTCTGAGGGCAGCAAGTTGATGGATAAGAGGAATCATCTAGTATGGTCCCCGTGTGCTGCACACAGCATCGATCTTATGTTAGAGGAGATCGGTGAGATCAAAATTGTGAAGGAGACTCTAGAAGAAGCAAGGTTGGTGTCGAGATTTATATACAACCACTTTAAAATTTTATTTCTGTTTAGAGAACACTTTAAGAAAAAAGAGATATTCAAGCCTGCCATGACCCGTTTTGCGACCGATTACTTAGCTGTGGACTCCATTCGAGAATCTGAAGGTGCATTAAAGAGATTGTTTACCTGTGAAGAGTGCTTAAATGACCGCCTCTCGAAGTCCAATACCGGTATAAAAGTGGACAACATAGTCTCAAATAGGCGGTTTTGGTCTCGATGTTCCAGTGTTGTAGAGGCCACTACCCCTTTGGTCATGGTGTTAAGAGTGGTGGATGCTGACAAGAAAACTACCATGGGTATCCTTTATGAAGGTATTGAGAGGGCGAAATTAGCTATTGGGGAGAAGTGTAATTTTGCTAGCAAAGTGATCGAGATTAAAGAAAGGAGGTGGAACACCAAATTTGGACGTACAATTCATTATGCTGGTAAATATATATTTATATCATTACAACGTTTCAGTTTAAATCATTTTTTTATGAAATTGTAAATGACATTTTTCTACCTATATATTTTTTAAGTTACTACTCCAACCCAAATTTTTTCTATTTGACACCTGAACAACCCGACAAGATTATGGAAAGGGTCAAATACATTATTGCAAGGTTGGAGAGAAGCCATCGAAACCAAGTAGCAGCAATACAAGAGGTATTATTTAATGCTTGGGTAAGAACTTCATTGAGTTGTTATATTTGTGAGGAATAATGCACTAAAACATAATAATATATTTGTTTTAGCTTGCTATGTATAGGGATGCTATAGGATCCTTCGGAATTAGACTTGCCAGGAATTCTCGAACTATGATGGATCCAAGTTATCCCCTCGCTAATATTTTGTTCATTCATATATTTAATCTTATGAATTGTTCTTGCCCTTACAATGCTTTTTACATTTTAATCCATCTGAATGGTGGGAGATATACGGTACTGATGCACCTCACCTAAAGAGAATTGCAATCAAGGTGCTCTCCCAAACATGTTCTACTACTGGCTGTGAGCGCAACTGGAGTACGTTCCAATGGTTGCACACTACTAGGAGGAATCGGCTCGCTTCTGAGAAGCTTCATAAACTAGTCTACGTTCATTATAATTTAAACCTCAGAGAGCGACAAATAAGAAGGAAGCTTGAAGACTATGGGCCGATAGACTTAGACACAATATTTGTCACAGACACAGCAAACCAATGGGTAGTAGAAAAGGAGGAGTCAGTGTTGCACAAGAGAGCGTTCCTTGAGGCTATCGGTGATGAAGATCTTAAATAAAGTGATGAGCAACATGAAAGAGGAAGCAGCCAGCCAACGTATCCACAATTCGTCGGAGATGTCGGTGATATTGCACCTAATGAGGGAGAGTGGGAAGGGGGTCTAAGAGAAAATGAAAGAGATGATGATTCTGAGGCCACCCTATCCCAGCCATATTATTCACATATCGAGTCCCAACAGCAACAGTATAGGGATGAGGACGACAGTGCAGGTGAGCATGAAGGATGAACAAGCTTCGGGGATTTTGGATTGGGAACACAACAAAATATTAACACTCAGGGATTTGGGAATAGTCAGACGCCTGCTAATATCGATGATTCGTTTTTAGATCAAATCAATGAATTGTCAAACGAATTCAATCAATGGCACCAGCGTGACCAAGAAGAACAACAACGTCATCTATCATTTTATTTTTAGATCGTATATTACTAATTTTATGCTTTATTGTAGTCCATGTATGTTGATATACTTATTCCATGATAATTCTATGTTTATCCTTTTGTGTGATGTAAATTAAATGCTGAATGGCGGTTCATGCAGGGAAAGAACATATCAATATTCACATATTCATTCAAAAACATGAAAATTCTTAATGGAGTACCCTCATTTCTTATTGAATTCCTAAAAAAAAATATTTATAATGAATTTTAATAATTTTCTCGGATTTTTTTGAAGCTTTATTCTGGCCGATTCACCCGATTCTCGATCCGGATCGCCGATTCGTCGATTCGGATCGGTTTTTTGGGTGCCCGATCCGGGTCACCGATCCTTTTTTTAAACCATTGGTATCATCTAATTTAAAGAATCTAATTTACAATTATAACAACAATAAGAACCTTATATAACTTATAATGTAAATAAATTACTACATAAAATATAAGACTTAATTATCAATGAAATTAGTAAAATTATTACTTATAATATTCTAATAAACATGATTAAAAAAACAAGGGTATGACCCTCAAATTAAATAAATCTAATACGTAACCATAAACTAGTCTTTTAATGGTCAATAAACTAGTATTAGTGTTATTTTTTCCTTTTTAATATGCTATGAGTTAGTAATATATATTTTTTAGTCCTAATTAGCTAACATCTAATAACCTATTATTTATCATATAATCCCATGAGCCTCTTTTTTGGGCAAGTACAATTCCATGAGCTTTTTTTTTGGGCAAGTATAATCTTATGAGTTAATAGCGCTATGAAATCTTCGGGTAAGATAATGTGAAGTTCGTCCCATATCAAAGAGATGTGGGAGGAAATCAGCCTATAAAATAATTGAACCTACCGTAACAGTTATAATATGTTGGCGATTGTACGAATTGTCACATCAAGAGGTGTCTATTGTTAGCCGTGTCTGCACATACCGACACAAGTGGGCCAAATGTTGATGAGGAGAGCCTTGTCCATCAAATATTGGAAACTTAGGGCATTGATATCTTAGAGGATAAGGCAGTTTATCAATGTATGCTAGATATGGCTTTTGATAAGTATCTATCGGTTATATACTGAATATTTTGATAAGTATCTACCGGTTATATACTGAATAGATACAACGATCGAAGGTTCTTCATCACCAGGTCACATACCATTTCAGTATTCAAAGTGGTATTAGCAAGGTGTGGAGGTAACACAAGCTCACAAGTCGACTGATTTTCTATGATTGGGTTCTAGGACTGCTATCCAGAAGGATCGCCTGAGGCAGAAACTACTCGAGCTGTCCTTAGTAGCTCGAGTTCAACATTCTGTATATGAAGTTCAGTTCCCTTTGGGCCAGCATAGCCCTTAGATGCACCAGCTCTTCGGATTCGAGTGGGTTATTTCCCCCTATAGCGACCATAACATTTGCAATTGGTTGTTTCTTGAATGGTCCATTGGATTCACCGTCTGAGATCGGCACCTCATATTCCAGCAACTTGAAGGTAAGCACCGGAGTATCCATGGGCATGGATGAGGCCTTTTGTGCCTTAGTGATGCAGCGAGTAACATTGGGGTTGATGAAAATCTGTCGACGCTTGTTTGCTTTCTTCGTTAGAGGCATAATGGGCAGAGGTCCCTCATTAGATAAGAGAGATGATATATCATCAAACACAAGAGCGATCTTGTCTCCTACAGGTCCTTCCTCCTTATTAGATGTCGTCCCTGTTACATTAAATGGCCACACTTCAACAAGATCGTCCCCCAAATCATGTGTGCTCTTCCTCTGGAGTGGTTTGGGCTTCATGTTCATGAATCTTGACCGCATCTCAACCATCAAAAGATCGACTGATTGGTTGGCTATCCGGGCTCTTTCAAAAACATATCGGTCAAGGACCTTAGGTACGTGTTTAAGGACCACGTTGACATGCATCTTTTGAGCTTGCATTTACTTCTTTGATTGGGCCTTAGGGATATGGGGAGGCTCACAATCATTATGCACCAAGTTGAGAAAGTCTAGTTTGCAGAAACAATCAATTGCCCAAGCATGATCAACATGTGAGCCGGACAGGTTAGTATCTCGATGATGGCTAACTGTTGATCGATGATAAGAATACTTGGGACCGGGCAGGTGGACTTCGCGAAGATGTTCAATAGCCAGTGACTGGTAACATGCGACGAGCCATTTGAGCTAGCATCGTGAGGACGGCTAACCACCTGCCAATGATGAGAATACTTGGAATTAGGCAGGTGGACATCGTGAAGATGTTCAACAGTCGGTGAATGGGTAACATGTTGCGAGCTGGTTGAGTTAGCATCGTGAGGATGGCTACCCACTTGTCGATGATGAGAATACTTGGGACCAGGTAGGTGGACGACGCGAAGACGTTCAACAACCGATGAATGGTTAACATGCTGCAAGCCAGTTGAGTTAGCATCGCGACGGTTGATCATGAGAATACTTGGGACCAGGTAGGTGGACGTCGGGAAGATGTTCAACAGCCGGTGAATGGGTAAACATGACATGAGCCACTTGTATTAGCATCGCAAGGATGGCTAACAGCCGGTCAATGATGAGGCTACTTGGGATCGGGCAGGTGGACATCGTGAAGACATTCAACAATCAGTGGATGGATAACACGTCGCAAGCCGGTTGAGTTAGCATCGTGAGGATGGCTAACTGTCGGTCGACGATGAGAATACTTGGGATCGGGTAGGTGGACGTCACAAAGATGTTCAATAGCCGGTGTATGGGTAGCATGTCGTAAGCCGGTTGAGTTAGCATCGCTAGGATGGCTAACCGCCGGTCAATTATGAGAATACTTGGGACCAGGCAGGTGGACCTTGCAGAGATGTTCAACAGCTAGTGGATGGGTAACACATTGCGACCTGGTTGATTTAGCATCGCGAAGATGGCTAACCATCAGTCGATGATCAACATGGATAGTCGAGGATGAAACCTGTATGATCAAAGGCATAAATCAGGACCCCAAAGGAGGGGAGCTGGAGGGCTTATAAGACAACGACCTTGATTTGATCCTTGCGGGGGTTGTATGGGCATCCTCCTTGCACACAGAGTCAGCGCACGTCGTGAGACGCGGTGACCGCGTTTCCTCTAGGATGCTATAGGCTGCAACACAATTATTGGTTGTTCGTTGCAGGCTTTTGTTAAGGTAAGTAAGGACTAAAGCCATCTAGAGCAGAGATTTATGCGTGGTTCCAACCTCATCACATCTTAAACTTGCTCGCTGCAACCTTTTGTTCCGTAAGGCAGGGGACATCCATGGTTTCAGTGAAGGTAGTTTGGTCTGTCGATGTGAAGAAGTCCAACAGAACATCCATGGTCCCCACCTAGAAAGATGTTACTATTGCAGCAATGGTTACCTTTGACGACCTGTGTAACAATACAGGGGATTGCTCGTCAAAGTGATAAGTAAATGAGAATACCAAAGAGAGAAAGATCTTGACCAAAGGTATATCGGATAGAAAGAGAAATTCTGTTTTTCCTTCAATCTACCTAGAGATGGAGGGTGAACTAGTCCCCAGTGGAGTCACCAGAGATTTGGTTGCTCCGAAAAGTAAATGCTTAAAAAGGGTGTTTTAAGATACTTTAAACAAATATGGACTCCAATTAATTTTATCAGAGAACATCACATTTGGGGCCAAATTTGCCCACGTATTTCCATATGACAAAAATAAAGGGTTTTTCCTTATATATATTATTGGGAACATAATAGTTTCAGAGGTTTAATCCCTTGTTACAATTTACATTGACCAATAGAAAGAAATAAGGCCAACTACCCTTGATTCTAGGTTTGAGATCTATACATCTGTTTCTAGGAAGGAAGCTATACAAACATATCAAATAAAGGGAAATAACATCAAAGGGGCATCAGCCCGTATACTTGATCTAAGGCAAGGATGTTACTTTTGTGTTTGTTTCCTTCTTTGAGAACAGGCCTCAAGTGGGTACTTGGAACACAGAACAAATCTCTCTCTCTCTCTTCTCTACATATTACAATCGTTGTTCTCCCACTTTTTTACTCTCACTCATAAACGTCTAGCACTTAGAGTGTACAAATAAGAACTGTGCCCAAAAAGAAATGCGAACCCCTCTCTTGATTAGCAACGGGGTTTATATAATCCTCGCTCTAATATTCAATTAGTAACCATAAGGATATGATCTTTCAATCTGTACCGTTGATTTCCTGATGTTGTCTATCATTTCTTTGACTTCTGTGTTGATTCCTTGTGCAATATTGTATTTGAATTATGTAGACACTCCTTTTGAAATTGACAAGTTATGTGTTATTTCTGAATCTCTAGGATCACACTATTCCATAAAACCCCAGAACCATAGACCACCATTGTCCATAATCCCTATCTTGTGATCTAGAATCTTGACGGACCACTGTTTTAGTAATAAATCAAATAAAATAGCAAAACAACTTATTTTTACCTGACGTTTTATAGGGAATGTCACAAAAATACGTGAATCACCGTAAAATTAGAAACTGCTAATTTTGGTTAGATTTTTCTAGCCCCTTTGATCCCCAAAATTGAATAGATCAGTTTTAGGAGGGAGACTCTTACGTGGTCAGCTCTAGAGAGAGATAGAGAGAGAGAGGGAAAAAAAAAAAAAAAGGGCAGGAAAAAGAGAAAACATGTGAGTTAAGAAACCAAAGAGAGCCAGAGATCAACCCTAGATCTAGAGAAGCAACCTTAAGCCCTAGCCTCCTTGAAACCAACTTTTAGCTTAGATCAGTAAAACTCTAATTCAACCAAGCCAAGGTTTAGTCAAGTTTGAAGGGAGAACAACAGAGGACATACGTACACATCTGTGGTTCTGATACGGGCGAGGCCTCAAAACCTCAAGTGCTCCGATCCAACTGGCACAGCCAGGTATTTTTCTCGTCATCTCTTTTTCTATTATTTTTCATTTATTTTGTTAGATTTATGATTTTATTTATTTATTTTTTTCAATCCTTCATGCTTTTTGGATCGATGCTGGCTATGTCACTGATCTGAGAGTGGATCTATTTGTTTTTTAATAGATCTGGCCTAAGGTCATAATTTGATTTTTCTTTCTCTTTCACTTTTAAAATCAGTTTGTGGTACGGATCTGAGGGATCTTCCTTTGAAGATCTCTCTAATTTGCATTGTAAACAGTTTGGCGCCCATTGGGGGACATTTTCGAGCTAGATCCGTGCACGAAAAAAAAAAAAAAAAAACTGCTTGAGATCTTCTTTTGAGGGCCATGGTTTGAAGGCAAAAAAAAAAATATATATATATATATACTTTTCCTTGGAGAAACTTTTGCTTCTTCTCTTTAATCTACCTTCTTTTGCAACCTTTGCTTTTCTTCCTGTGAACGTTTGTTCATGTGAAGGTGTAGACGGGTGTGCATGTTTGTTATTATAGACCAGCCTCGTTATCTTTCCAAACCCAAGGCTTTGGAAACCTGTATTAGAGAAGACGTTTTTTCCCAACACCCTAACCTGAAGGACCCCCATATTATTAGCTTGTGATATTTCCCGATATTATTAGCATGTGATATTGATGTTTAAAGGCTATCTATTTCGTCCCTCTAACGGTGGATTTCGAATCTGTTTTTTAGAGGGTGATTTGGAGCATATTTTTGGCACATTTTTTATGTTTTATTAATTTCAATTGGTCCTGGGATGAAGTATTGCATAGTTATTAGATCAGAAAGTCTCTTAACGATGCCTTTGTGGGAGCTCAAACCATGATGGTTTGGTCGACCGTCTAATACAGATCCTTGTTCCTGTAACATTTTGTTTGCGTAATTTGGATTTACCTTTCTTGCTTTAAAAAGGAAAAATTACGTTGTTTTTAGAGAAAGAATTTTTTGGTCTGTTTGTTTACCCTCTTCTAAAAAAAAAAAAGGAAACAAAATCTATTTTTCTGCAAAATAAAAATTTCATTCTAAGGCATTTTCGCAATTTTTTCTTTCTAATTTCTTTTCTTGTAATTACCAATTCCCTCAGAATAAAAAAAAAAAAAATAACTTTTGCCAAAAATTGTTTTCTTTAACCACTTTGTTTCCAAATAAAAATAAAAAAACATAAAAATCTTCCTTATCAAAAAAAAAAAAAAAAAAAAAAATCTTTTAAGGTCATCTTGCTTTCCAAAAATAAAAAAACAAAGTCCTTTTCTATTTTTTTCTTTTTTTAAAAAATTTTATTTGCAAGAGAAAGTTTTTTTTTTTGCTTCCTATTTTGTTTTCATAATGATAATAATAATAATAATAATAATAATAATAATAATAATATAAATCCTTTAAAAACAAATCCTAATCATCTTGCTTCAAAAGAAATAATAACTTTCCAATAGAAAATTTGATTTTTTTTTCTTATTATTCTTTTTGCATACTCTTTTGTTTAAAAAGAAATTGGCTAATAAAAAAATGATTCTATTGTTAATAAAAATTTCATATTTTTTAAAAAAATTATTTTATTTCATTCAAAAAAGAAAAGAAAAGAAAGAGAATTTCAATCTTCTTCATAGTAAAAAAAAAACAAATTCCATTTTAAGATGTCCTTGCCTTAAAAAAAAAAAAAAAAATTGCAACATAAAAAAAAATGTACCTTCTTAGGCCACTTTGTTTTCCAAAAGAAAAAAAAATCATATACTTTCCCTTTTTGAAAAAAAAGAAAAAAACTTTTCAAAAGTCCATCTTTTCCAAATAAAAAATCATTTCCTAACAAAAAATGAAAAAAGAAGCCATTTTGATTCTAAAAAGAAAAAAGAAAAAGAAAAAGAAAAAGAAAAAGAAAACCTTAACAGAAAGAAAAATGAAGAGAAATTTCAAGGCCTTTCTTTTTTTAACAAACAAAAATCTCGACAAAAACAAAGGAAAGTTTTCAAGGCCTATATTTTTTTTTTTTAAAAAAGTTACCTTCTTTTACAGAAATTTTCTTTTCAAGGTCACTTCATTTCTTCAAAAAAAAAAAAAAAACAAGCAAACTAATTGTGTCAAAAAAATAATCTATTTTCATTTTGTTTGCATGTAATTTAGCATTTTTTACTTCTCTCTCTGTTCACTAAAAAAAAAAAGGAGAGGTGCAAAGCAAAAAATAAGAATAAGAAAAAGAAATCGAAACTTTCCAGGGTCACCTGTACTATCGTTCTAATTGTACCTTGATCAAGTCACCATCGATTCGGAGGGCACTCAACTAGTAATGGGCTGTGCCTAGCTCTACTTTTATTAACTTTATACCTTCTTAAGGGTTACTCACCCCCACACCTTAACTGTGCTCTCCGTCGGTTGAACTCAAACTCAACGCACACATCACTTAGCATGATCTGTACTAAGTGCTCACATTCTTTCATTGGGTGTTTGCCTGTTTGCTATTTTATTTTCACTTGCTTGCTTCTTTACACACTCTTGCACACAACAGACCGGGGAGGCTTGGGAAACCAACAAAAAGTTTTGAAAACCCCCAAAATCAGGCATTAACGCCGTGAGGTGAACGTAGCCTTGAGAGTCGAGGCTGTTGGGATTCGCATAACTTTAATTATAAGTACCCTTCGTAGTCCTTAACCTCAAAGCAACTCCACACATAGTACGACCTGCCCGATTCCTTTAATAGGTGGCCAGGCCCTACGTGGGGACCCACTCAGCCTATCCGTATTACTATAGTTAGAAACCCACTCATACCCAGCCTACCCATAGTTTAGGGCAAAGTTTTCGAGTACATTGTTTCATTATCTGAGTTGATTAGTTTTAGATCTTATTCCAAATCCACTTATGGTCTGAGCTAAAACCTTATGGGTTCAAGTCAAGGCTTGTACCTAATCTAGCCTAGGTCCAAACTAGGTTCACACCCAGGTTCGAACCTAGGCCCCCTTTTGGCCTGAGCTAAGGCTCACGCCAAATCTCACCTAGACGTTAGTCCGGGTCCACATCTGGTCTAAATTTAAAACCTTCTGGGTCCAAGTCCAGGCTTGTACAGGGTCTACCCTAGGTCCAAACCAGGTTCACACCTAGGTCCGAACCTAGGTCTCCGTTTTAGTTTGAGCAAAGGTTCGTGCCTAACCCAACCTTGATCCAGTCTGGGTCAACACCAGGTATGATATTCAAAACCCTCTAGGTCCAAGCCCAGGATTGTACCAAGCTTAGTCTAGGTCCGAGCTAGGTTCACACCCAGGTCCGAACCTAGACCCCTATTAGTCTGAGACAAGGCTCATGCTCATCCAGGCTAGATTTCAATCTAGGTCCTAACCTAAGTCTAGATTCATAATTGCCTTTAGAACTAGACTAGGGTCATCCTAGTTTTGGGTTTGAACATAAACCCATCGAGTCTAGCAAGGTCCACCCGGTCTAGCCTTAGCTTAGGTCTTAGTTTAGGGTTTGCTGTTAGAATTAGACTAGGTTTGCCTTAGCTTAAGGCTAGCCATCAAATCTAGCAAGGCCCAAATCAAGATCAGGTCTTAGTCCATCTAGTCTAGATCAGCTTCGAAAACTAAGTTAGGGAAAAACCATCATATCGAGGGCGACTATGATGATTGTTCCACAGCTGATTCCTAACCTAACCTTCTCAAACCTAGGGACCAATATGCCGCAACCCAATGGGATTATGGCCAGAACCTGGGTCCATCCATTATTTGGTGCCCAAGTATTCAACTAGATGTCGAATCTCAAAGATCGGTGGTTAGGTGTCTCGATCTCGCCCTCCGGATCTTGGAGATCGGGTGGTATGTGTCTCGAGTCTTTGGTCTGGGACTTGAGATCACTCTCTCAGAACCTTGCTCGAGGGCAAGGGCAGGTATACCAACCAATGAAAGAGAAATTTTAGGTTCAGGACTTACTCGGGCTTGTTCGCGTGGGCACCCTCTTAGATCACGAAGAAGGCCCCCCAACTGATTGAGCTGGTTCGGAATCGCCTCCCTTGACCTGTAATCCTCTTGTTTTTTTACACAGTACTTCTATGGGTAATTTGTAAGACAAGTGGGTTGAAAAGGACCCACCCTTGTCGTGGGGTAATGCATGTTCATGGGAGAAGACGATGAAGTGCAGGGTTAGACAAAAGGTAGAAAGGAGAAGAGAACTTGATGGAAGGGCGAGACTTGCATGACAGTCAAAAGTTGTCAACTCGAAGCGGTAGCAAGATGGGCATGGTTCAAGGACCAACACAGCGGCAATACTACTCGAAACTGAGGTCGGCGTCGGCGATAAGCAAGGCCTACCCCCAATCAAGTGAGAAGGGAAAGAGGTGGAGAGAAAAGAATGAGACGACGAAGAGAAGGGGAAAGCCGGATGTTGATAGACATCACGGTGGGCAATGCAAGGAGGCGGCGCATCCCTTGTGGACGACGCTGGCTCCTGACAAGGCACACGACGATAGGAGTGGGATGCAAGGGGAACGACGATAGGCACTAGACACATGGAGGAATCCCGCTGACAACGAAGGGTATTGTTAGGGCCTCTAGCGGGTGGTGATAGGTATCACTGTCTATGCTAGGTGTGCAGCAGAGGAAGAATCCTGCAGGCGGCAACACACTTCACCGTCTAGGTTCTTCATCGAGACATGAAAGCTACATCTGTAGGCACTGATTGGCAGTGCTGTCTACAGACTTCAATGAGAGAAAGAGACAGACGAGAAGGAGGAGAGGGAGACTCGCGCATGGTGCTGCCATCTCCATACGTGACCTGTGAGACCAAGGGAGAGGCATGCACGACACTGCCATTGCCGTGCAAGCCTCTGCGAGGGATTCAGACGAAGAAGAGGGACCAGAGAGGGGAGAAGGGAGAGAGAAGAAGAAAAGAAAAAGGAGAGAGATAATATTTACCTCAATTCTAGGGGTACCGATCAATAGTTTCTCTCACCTCACCCTCTCTCTCAAGCGTAACACCACAATGGTAAGAAAGGGAAACTTGTATTAAGTGAAAACTCTCTCTTGTGTGTGTATGTGTCTATCTTTTCTCTTTTTCTGTGTATAATGATGGTACGTATATATAGAAGTGTGCCTCAAACATGGTTGGATGATCAAAAGTAACCTTAATTACTGAAAATTAAGATTAAATTGATTTAAAAGAAATTAGAAAATAAGGTGTAAAATGACAGATTTACCTCATACTAACAAGTTGTGGAATTTCAGAACAGTCCCTGTGTTGCTCTAGGACTTGTGTGTTCTTGCATGGCTGATCTAGGGTCATTCTGATGCCGGTTGATCGTAAGATGATTGTTTTCTTGTAGGGCTCGGCATGGCGAATGATTTGATACCAACTTCGAGCCATGGATCGTGTTTTTGGTGCACGATCATGTGACTTGAATTTGAGTAGATTTTGAAACTTCAAATCGATAGTGTGTTCGTTCCTTGATGTTTTCCTGTGTTTTCTTCGCTGAATCACACTAAGCATTCTTCCACGGTCACGGGGCACCAAACGCAGCTTGATTATGTGGCCGAACGAAGATTTTTCAAGTTTGGAATTTTAACCAGAATCAAGGATTCCGGTATTGGAATTTACAGTCTGTTTGTCGGTTTCATGTGCAGAATTCTACCGTTCATCATGTACGAGGTTTGGGTCAGAGATGACTTGAGACCTCATGCCCGCAATGGAGTTGGTCTTGCTTCGATCGATCTCGTGAGCAGCGTGATTTGGCCGCTGGAGTGAGGCACGATGCTGCTGAATTTTCTGCATTTTCTTCACAGATCAACAACTTCTCTCTAGATTTTCTTCGTGCTCAGCTATCATCATGGGGAGTGCCACATATCGAATCGCTCATCTTGATTAGACGAATATGCTCACCAAATTTGAGCGTGATCTGACGTGGGACGGCCGAGATATGAGCGTCAAAAGTCACTGGTTTTGACTATCCCTTTAATTGTGCAGTGTTGTAGGGTGGCCGCACGGGAATAGAGTGCTACTCCTTCTGCTTCAGTCTTTCACCTATAACTTCTTTCTGGAGTGTTTGTTTAGGCTGACCCCTGAGGGTTTTCAACCGTAACGGATCCAATGGTGGTGGTTCCATAGTAATTTAAGTTGCTGAGAATGTAGCTCTAGTTATAGGGATCGTTTTCAAGGTGCTTGAGGTCGAATTTACCGAAACTGTTTCTCAGTCTGCACTGCCATAGACATGTCAAAATGTGATGAAACTTGGCAGGAGACTTTTGAGAGACCTCATGAAGATCCAGGTCAGTGCTGGGGCTGTTTTGAGACTGTCAAAATTTCCACTACTTGCTAGGCCTTTATTGAGCGGGGGACCTCATGTTGATGAAAATACCTTCCAACAGCATGTCCCGACGATTGTTGTGCTTCAATGAAATCTAGAAGTGCAATCATTTGTAAGTTTGAGGGATCTTTGTGGAGTCCACACTCTCAAGAGACTATCTGTGCATCTGGAGCATGAGGCCTTTGTCAGGACCTCCTTGTATAGAATCAGACCTTTTTTGAAGGCCAAATACTATGAACCTCTAGTCAGCACTAGTGCAACACCAGGTTTACCTTTTATGTGTAGGGTATCCTTGTAGGTCCCATCTAACAGAGTCCAGTCGGGGGCTTCTGGCCTGCTCGAAAGTTTGGTCCCCAATTAGCTAGCGGGCTTTGGTGAGACAAACACTGAATCCTATGGCAACCTTGGCCTTGTTAGTCTCTTGCCTCCGTATTGGCCCTTAGCATTTTTGGAGGGATCTTTTCATCATCGTCTGCACCCTTAAGGAGTCTTTGGGATTCTAGAGCATGAGGCCTTTGTCAGGACCTCCTTGTACAAAACCAGGCCTTTTTTTGAGGCCAAATGCTATGAACCTCTGGTCGGCACTGCTGCTACACCATGTTTGCCTTTGATGTGTAGGGTATCCCTATAGGTCCCATCTAGCGGAGTCCAGTCAGGGGCTTCTGGCCCTCCCGAAAGTCTGGTCCCCTGCTGGCTAGAGGGCTTTGGCGAGACGTACCCTAAATCCTGTGGCAACCCTAGCCTTGTTAGTCTCTTACCTTCATAATGGCCCTTAGCATTTTTGGAGGGATCGTTTCATCATCGTCCTCACCGTCAAGGACTCTCTTTGGTTCTGGAGCATAAGGCCTTTGTTAGGACCTCCTCATACAGAACCATGCCTTTTTTGAAGGCCAAATGCTACGAACCTTTAGTCATCACTGTTGCTATACTAGGTTTGCCTTTGATGTGCAGGGTATCCTTATAGGTCTTGTATAGCGGAGTCCAATCGGGGGTTTTTGGCCCTCCGGAACGTCTGGTCCCCTACTGGCTAGAGGGCTTTGGCGAGACATACCTTGAATCCCGTGGCAACCCTTGCCTTGTCAGTCTCTTGCCTTCATAATGGCCCTTAGCATTTCTGAAGGGATTTTTCGTCATTATCCTCACCTTTAAGGACTATTGTTTTTGCTGAACTGGGGAGATCTTACGAGGCTCTCACTCCCTGACGAGCCATTGAAACTGGGGAGATCTTGTGAGGCTCTCACTCCCCGACGAGCCGTGGAAAGTGAGGAGATCTTATGAGGCTCTCACTTCCTAATGAGCCATGATTGCTGGGGTGTCGGCTAAGACTGTGGAAGTGCATCAAATTGCTTTGTCGGTCCAAGTTCCTTTTCACAGATTTTCACTTGAAAAGAAGAAGTGGCATCGTGAAGATGGTTTTCACCAAATTCCATTATTTTCGGGATCTTTTACCCATGACTTTGTGGTCATGTCAACCCTTTTCATCTATTTTTGCTCACAGTGCCCTTTTGGGGTTTTCACTATGCTTGGGTTTATTTTTCCACATAACTCTCTTACTCATGGTTTTGTGACCATGCCAGTCCATCTTTTTTACTCATGGCGTTCCCTTGTTCAGGTGTGCACCATGCCCGTTTTTTTTTTTTGAGAGAAGGCATGTTTTAGGGTCGTGCTTTCGAGACCTATGCGAAGCCTTTTAACGTCATGCGGTTACGACGTACACTATAGTTTTAGGGCCATACAGCTGACCATAGCGGTAAGGAGTGGTAGCTTGTAGAGGCCATAGAGTGAGTCTGGAGATGACTTTGACCCATTTGGGAAGGTGGCATGAAGTTTCTTGTAGAGAGTTGATTGGATGGTAGGTGAAAAGTGGTGACCCATTAGCTGGCGGCAAGATGTCTCGCCGTTTGGTGAGCATGGGTAAGACTTAGGGGAATGAAATGAAAGATGGTGAAGGTAGCCCGCACACACGAATGGGCAGGCTAGGGAAGATGTTCGTGGTGATGCACGTAAAGGGTGTGTGTGCATACGTAGACTCACTAGAGAGGTAATGGAAGTGGTGTAGGTGGCCCGCACACACGAATGGGCCGGCTAGGGAAGACATGCATGGTGATGCACGTAAAGGGTGTGTGGGTCTAGGTAGGTTTACTGCAGACAAAAAAAAGAGGGTATGCGCACACCAATGGGCCGGTTAGGGAAGACTTTTGTGAAGATGCATGCAAAGAAGGAGGTGTGCGCGCACATGGGGCATCTTTAAGGTCATACCTCTTGGACCTGCACAAAGCATTTGAACGACATGCGGCCAGGACATGCACTATGGTTTAAGGTCATATAGCTTGGACCACGGTTACGTAGTTTAAAGTCATGCAACTAGGACTGTGTAGTTTAAGGTCGTGCGACTAGACCTTTGCTACACTTTATGGTCATATAGTTTGGACCGTGGCTATGCATTTTAAGGTGATGCAGCATTGACCGTGTATGAGTCGCCATGTCAGTAGGGTTGCATGGATATAGGTATGTGGATAGCAATCTGACTTCCTGGGGATAATGATAGTTAAGGCTATCCCCATGTGAAGAGATGTAGATAGAGGTGGTGACCCTACAAGGGGTAGTTAATGAGAAATGCTTCACTGGGGATTAGGAGGGCCAGTGTGACTCCATGGGGATAATGAATATTGATGTGCATGGAACTCTGAGAGGCCAGGGCACGAATGAAACCCCCCGTGGATTGAAGGATGGATGTCTCTAATTCTCTAGAGATGACAGGATGAGTACAACCATTACATGCATCTAACTCCGTTGGGGGTCCAGTTGGAGTTATCCTTATGAACCATTCGAAGCGCTGCGCATTACAGTTTTAGGGTCATGTAGCTTGGACCATGGCTGTGCAGTTTAAAGTCATATAGCTGGGCCATATAGTTTGTGGTTGTGCAGCTAGACCTCCGTTACAGTTTAGGGTCATATAGTTTGGACTGTGGTGCTAAGCCTTATAACGTCATGCGGCCAGGAAGTGCACTATGGTTTAAAGTCACACATCTGGACCAATGCGAACCATGGCGATGCAGTTTAAGGTCATGCAGTGCGGACCATGGCGATCCAATTTAAGGTCATGCAACACAAACCATGGAGATGGAGGGAATAGAGCCATTACCAGAAACTGAGCTCGCTGAGGGCCTAGGTTGTGGTGTAGGGAATGAACGTTCTGAGGATATGGGAGGATGGTCTGGAGGGGAGCGTCAGGCCTGCGTATGACACTAAATGGAGAATTAGACCCTGGTGATGGTGTCAGGTCCTTGGGTGAAGCACGTGGCAGTAGCCCTTGGCAAGATGCAGGGTGATAACTCCTTGATGGGGCACGAGGCAATAGCCTCTTGACGAAGCGATCGGTGATAGTCCCTAGATGAGACGCGCGACAACAACCTTCTGAACAAAGCATGCAACATTAATCCCTTGGACGAAGTCTTGACAAGGCACGAATGATGCTGCTTTGAGTCTCGAGCTTAGCTGCCCTGACCTGGCCTTATCGCCATCAAGAGCTGGGGACTGAAGCATCATTCTGAGTTTGTGGGGGGTAGTCTTCAGTACTGCATGGTATAAAAGGGGGGCGAGATCCCATATTACTATTTTACTGAAGGGTAAAACAGTAGAAGTACCCCACAAAAAACTTTAGGAGGTGTGAACTTAATGGTAAGCACTTCCTGGTCAGAACTTGCAGAGAAAGGTCCTTAGGGATTTTTCTGGCAAACTTCAGGAGATGTGAAGCTTCGCAGCATACTCACGAACAATTTTCGACCAGCATTGAATTCTAAGCAAGGAAGAGGATCTCTCGGGGCCTTGGAAGAATTTGCAGAGGTGCCCCACCGGAGTTCGAGTGCTTCTCCGGTCATTTCGTTGCTGAGGGGGAGGTCGTAGAGAGTTCAGAGGGCTTTGCCAACTCTCTAGTTGTCTGAGGAGAAGGAGAAGGGGCTGTATTGAGATCACCAGAATTTTAAGTGAATTCCGGTGAGCTTTGGTGGACTGTTGATGTGGGAAACCGGGGAGTAGGGCAATCCACAGGGAAGCTTTCAGGGATTTCCTGTGGTTTTCACCAACTTCGATAATAAGAACAAGGCGAGAGAGGGTTTTTCAGGTGTTTTTCGTGATATTTCCAGCCATCGAAAAAGGGGAAAAGTAGGGTTAGACGCGAGGTTCGCATTGAGTGGAAAGGTGTTTCTAACAAGGGGAAGCCACACCGGTAGGGGAAAGAACAGGGTCAACTGAGGAATCCAGGGGTCAGAGGTGTGTTTCCGACAAAGCCTGAAGGATAGCAGGGAAGGCGAAGGGTCACAAGAAGGTGGACCGTCGACTTGGGCAGCAGTTGGGTGTACCGAAGAGGCGTGGGAGTCAATGTCCCTCAATAATTGGGAACAGCAGGAACCGAAGTACTTCAAAGTCATGCGTGACATTAAGTTGCATGGAGCGCCGCCTTCGCACATCCCTAAGCCACACACGGTGATTGCCATATTTGGGGGTATGAGGCTCGCGACGATAGTCCCACGCGACATTAGCCTGCCCCTAGTGATGATAGGATGTAGCATTGTGATGCACACGACGATGACCTCGGACGACGATGCCTCACGAGGGTCAAGAGTGATTGCAAATGGGGAGGCCATGCCACTGCAGTGTGTGGGAAGTGAAGTCCTTCGACACAGTCGCGAAGTCCATGTTGTTCTGTGGAAGGGCATCCATTGTGAATAGGGTATGCCCTCCCTCATAGGCCAGTTCCTTGCCTAAGAAGTCTACCTTGTATATTTGATATACTCATCAGATGAATTGAAGCTGACTCAGATGTGGTTGGCTTGTAACCGTTACCAAGGCTAACTTCTCCAAGTGGTTTTGCCACTTCTTCATGGGGCAGGCATTTCTTTGATGGGTTTGCTTCTTGAGGAGGGCATTTCTCTTGGCCTGTAATTTTCCTCCTATGCTCAGATGCAAGAGCTTTGTAACTTCCTTGATAATGAGCCTTCAGTTGTTACTTGCAACTTTTTCTAATTCAACGAAAGAAATGAATTTCCTTTGAATTGGGTTGATGTTTTTCGTCTTCATTTCTATCGTTTTGTTTGCACACACCATGTTTTATTGCCATGTTAGGGAGAGTACTTCTTTAAATATCGCCCGTTGATGGGGGGCATTGCCTCTTCTCCATCAAAGTTCGTTAGTACATAGGCCCTGCTTGGTGTAACCTTCTTGATTACGAATGGATCCTCTCACTTGGGCTCGAACTTTCCTTTGAGGCGCCCGTGCATGTCGATCGGTCTCTTGACTGCTAAGACTAGGTCCCTACAAGCGAATGAACGAACCTTGACAGACTTGTCATAGGCTCTCTTCATTCTTCCTTTATTGAGCTTGAGGTCCTGTTGGGCCTCTAATCTCTTTTCTTCAAGGGCATCTAGCTCTTGGTAATGAAGCTTGACCCCCTCGTCTTCAGCTAGTCCCTAATGTATGGCAACACGGAGTGAGGGTATTTGAATTTTGAGGGGTAGGACGTCCTCACCCCCATAGACCAGGGAATAATAAGTGGAGGTAGCAGCATTACGAGTGGTAGTGCGATAGGCCCACAAAGCCTCAGGCAGCTTCTCGTGCCAATTCTCGTTTGAATTTGACACTGACTTCTAGGGAACCCCGCACAAAGTTTTTTTGAATGCCTTGGCTAACCCGTTGGCTCGAGGGTAGTACATAATTGACTAGTTCCACTCAAAACTGAACTGGTTGACTAGACGGTCAACATGCTGGCTGCTGAATTGGGGGCCATTGTAAAAAATTATTCGGTCCGGGACCCCGAATCGATATATGATGTGGTGCCGCACGAAGTTAGCCACAACGGTCCTTGGAACCTGTCTAAGAGGGATTGCCTCAGCCCATTTGGAAAAGTAGTATTTTGCTGCTAAGATGAAGGCATGACCCAAGGTAGAAGGAGGGTCAATAGGTCCTACAATGTCCATATCCCACTGGGAAAAGGGCCATGATATCACTGTAGGATGGAGAGGCTCTGGGGGTTGATGAATGAGGCTTGAGTGGATTTGGCACACTTGACATCTTTTGGCGTAGTTTTGGGTGTCAGCTACCATAGAAGGCCAGTAAAAGCCGAGTCTGCATATGCGCTTGTAGAGCTTGGGGCTGGACTGATGTAGCTCGCAGATGCCCGAGTGCACTTCTTCGAGTACTTTTCTTACTTCTTGTGCATCGATGCACCTGAGGAGGATTCTGTCGAGTGACCGACTAAAGAGGACAGCCCCATCAAGAAGGGTGTACTTGGTGGACATCCGTCGTATGCCGTTGCGCTCTGCTCGATCTTGAGTTAGCCTTCCATGCTTTACGAAGTCCACAATGGGCTCCCTCCAGTCTTCTATTTGTTCAACATATGCACACATCGGGTCGAAGAATTCGGGCTCCTGCTCCCTGGCCTTGGCTTCTTTTCCTTGGGAAGCCTACTATTCTACCTTGATGACATCCGTAGCCGCAAGGAGTGCCCCGAATGGGTAAGGCGGGCACTCAGGGAAGACATCCCTCTCATCATCTGCATCAACTTTGGTTCTCAAGTCAACATGTCTCCATTCGGTTACCTAGATTGAAGGGAGCCCTGATGAAGACAATTGGATGGTGGTGCCAAGCTTTGAGAGCGCATCAGCCTGTAAGTTTAGCCTTCTAGGGATAGGACTTAGTGAGAAGTCATCGAACTGTGGCTATGTCATGGTAAGGCTTGAGAGTATCATTCCTTATGTCATAGATCCCCTTTAGCTGCCGGATGACCAGCTCAGACTCGTCGAAGATGTTTAGATGTTCAAGGTCTAGCTCCTGAGCGATCTCCAATCTGATTATGAGGTCTTGATACTTAGCTTTATTATGAGAAAACTCCTCCGCAAGTGAAAATGATAGAGGAATCATTCCTCCATCGGGAGTCAGAAAGACAACTCCGACACCCCCTTTATCCGACTGGAATGCTCCATCAAAGTACATCTCCCATGCTCGAGTTAGCACCGTACGAAAAACTTCCTCATTCAGGAGATCATTTGACAGGGGAGATTCTGAGGGGACTGGGTGAGCCGCAAGGAAGTTAGCTAGGGCTTGACCTTTAACTGTCTTCTGTAGTACATACGTGATGTCGAACTCCATTAGCAATAATGCCCACTTGACTAAATGTCCTGACAAACATGGTAGGGTCATAAGGAACTTGATTGGGTCCGCCTTGGAGACTAACTCGACTTCATGGCGAAGTAAGTAGTGGCAGAGCTTCTGCACCGCAAAGATCAAGGCTAGGCACATCTTTTCAATGGGAGGGTAGTTCTTCTCGGCCCCTTGCATTCTGTGTCTGAGATAATGGAGTGCTGTCTCTTTCCCTCCATCATTGTTCTATGCTAGGAGTGCCTCGAGTGACTCATCAAGGGCGATCACATATAAGATGAGGGGCCTTCCTAACACTGGTGTAGAGAGTACAGGCAGATTCAACAGATGCTGCTTGATATCCTCAAGCACAGCTTGGCACACTTCGTCCCATATGAAAGGAGAATTCTTCTTTAGGAGGTGTGCAAAAGGTCTGAGCATCGCCTTGAGAGGTTTGAAATGATCCTTCGAATGTAGGCGAGCTGTCCTTGGAGGGATGGCAGTTCATGGAGGGTTGTATGCAACGGCATGTCTTGAATTGCCTTGATTTTGACTGGCTCGATCTCCAGCCCACAGCATCTCAAGATAAACCCTAAGAATTTTCTTGAGCGTATTCCGAAGGCGCATTTCAAGGGGTTCATCTTGAGCTGGTGACACCACAACCACTCAAACACTTTTTTAAGGTCTTGCACATGACTAGCTTTTGTTTCAGACTTTACCACCAATTCATCCACATAGCACTCGACCTCCTTGTGAATCATGTCCTTGAAGATGGTTGTCACGGCTCGTTGTTACGTGGCACCAGCATTCTTTAGCTCAAAAGGCATCACAATGTAGAAAAAGACACCTTTTGGAGTCAAGAACGCAGTGGCCTCCTCATCCTCTAGCGCTATCCTGATTTGGTTGTAGCTAGAATAACCATCCATAAAGGAGAAGATTTGACAATGAGCCATGGAGTCAACTAGCATCTCTATGAACGGTAGGGGAAATCGTCCTTGGGACAAGCAGTGTTTAAGTCACGAAAGTCGATGCAGACCCTAATTTGGCCATTCTTCTTCGTGACTGTGACGAGAGGTGGTAGCCTGGTGGACTGCCTTGCATCTCAGGGACTTGAGCCTACCTAGCCCATGATAGACTTCCCAGGGCTGAGAAGTCGAAGGCCCTGAGGAGTCCAGTGCATACTCATGAGGGGCCTGCAGTGTGGCTTCTCCTTGAATGGGAGCGAGGGCTTGGACATGTTTTGGAAGAATCGCCCCGTCGATGCGACCTTGCTGGACTTTCTCTGCGACTATGGCCTCGAACCCGGAGTAGTCATTGAGTTCATGGCCCCACACTTGATGATAGGGGCACCAGAGTGTTTTTGTGCCAGGGGCGAGGCATCTCGGTGCATCCCTGGGCTTGCGTTGGGAGGTCTTCTTGTGCAGGCGGGAGAGGGACTCGAGGGTGTCTTGCCGGGTTACCTTAAACTTCTTAGCACTGCTGCATCTTTTCGACTAAGAGCTTATGAAAGCCAGTGCACTTGAAGATGTCATGGCCTCATATCTGGTGATATGCACACCAGAGATTCTTGGTCCTTGGAAGCAGGAACATAGGCTGCCTTGTCGGTTTTGGGGTGGCGATTCCTTCTTCGAGCATTATGGAGAAGAATGCATGAAGGATGGTGGGTGCCTCGTCATCTTCTTGGATTGTGATTATGTGATATGCCTTAGCTGCCCCAAACACCTTTTTCAATTCTTTGAGCTTTATTTGACCCTTGTTGATAAGGGCTTCAATAGTGTCATTGAGTTTATAACAGTTGTGAGTGGGGTGGCAGACCCTCTTGTGATAGGTGCAGTATTTCTCATTTGCCTCCTACCCAGCCAACTCGGCAGTATTGGCCTTGACAACTGTATCATGTTATGTTTTTGCAATAGTCAAAGCAGTGCAGGTGTCCACTTCGTGTCGAAGGGGTAAACCTTATTCTGGTGTTGGGCCAAATAGTCTCTTTGCCCAGAGTTTTTAGGCTGTGGGACGCTACTGTAGGCCTGCTGCTTGCCCTTGGCCGGAGATGCTTGCGCCTTGGAGAGGTCCACGGTTTGAGAAATCGAGCCTTTGGCGTCAGCCATAGTGACGGTCACGTTGATTACAGCCTTTTGAATGCCCCAACTGCTGGGGTGTGAGTTTGAGCAGGCAGGGTTCTGGCAGGTGTTGCCCTGCTTGAACAATCCCTCAATACGGACTGCCTTAGATATGAGCTCGAACATGGAGGGTGGATTGGATATGAGCTTGAACATGTAGGGTAATCTAAAGAAGAATGTTCCGTATGCAAGTCTGGATTGCTTCCTTCTCGGTGATGGGAGTGGCGTGAAAGGTCGCCAACTCTCTTCATCGGGTGATGAGTTTATCAACCGGCTCACCAGGGTCTTGCATAAAGGTGAGGAGATCGATGGTTTCCACATTCCTTTGGACTTCGTAAAAGCGTTGGTAGAACAACTACTCCAGTTCTTATCAAGTGTTTACCGAGTTCAGCAGCAATTGAGCATACCACTGGAAGGTTGGTCCTTCGAGAGTTTCAACGAACTGGCAGAGGACAAGATGCCCATCAGTTGTCATCTCTCGGTAGGCCTCTTGGAAGTGGTCCGTATGCTGTTGAGGAGACGTGGTACCATTAAACAGGGGGAGTTTCCCTTTTTAATAGTTCAGGGGAAACGACACTTGGTCAATGTACAAAGGATACGAATTTTGGTAGAGTGGCATCTCTTGCATGCTCATGACCTTGTTCTTGAGGCTCTGGGCCACCATATCATCTATGTCGGTTTGGGAGACCCCGCGAGAAGAGGAGCTGTCTTGAGAGACTGGTGAGGGAGCCTGCCTGGGAGTTGTGCCCACTCTAGTCGGGGAGTCAGGCATAGAAGGGGCCCTGGAGGCCTCTAGGCGCTCCATCTTTCCGAGGATGGTTGCACCATTCCCTTGAACTTGTTCATCTGCTCCTCCTGAGCATCGTTCGGGTCATTGATCACCATGACACTGATTGTTTTCTTTGGGAGGTCAGAGTCAGGTGATGTAGCGGACTGCCGAGGCGGGCAAGTCATGCGAGGAAAGTCATTCTGGAGGGGCTTAGCTTGCCTCGACTTGACTCTGGCTTTGTATGCCGATCTTGTGAGGACCAGTTCTTGACAATCTTGGGACCGTGGGCTCTGGGTGGTGATCACCGAACTGTAGTCCTGGACTTGCTCAGGCTCTGGAGTTTTAAGAGGGAAGAAGGGATTAGAAGGCAGGAGGTCATCGGGGGTGGCAATTTCAACTGCCTTGGAGGATTCTCTGGTCAGGATCTGTAGGCCTCTCTTCTGCTTGATCTTGAGGTGGCTGTGGACCTCATTCCTGAACCGAGCTTAAGACCTAGACTGCCCTATTTTATTTGAATAGGCAAGGGCCATGTTTATGAGCTGGAGCAGGGAGTGGGGCCTAAGGATGGAGCGCAGCTTGGGTTCTTGTTTTGGAGGCTGGAGGCCTCTGTCCGACATTAAGCCGTTACCTCGAGTTCCTTTATGAGGTCAGAGTGTTCAGATGACCCGGGGCTGGCACAAGATGGTACTCTTAGGAAAGACCTTTGAGTACTAGGGCTTGAGGTACTTGCCTAGTGTCGGGAGAGCGGCAGAGGAAAGAGGGGCCAGCTCGTGACTGCATCTGACTCTAGCTCCAAAAGGGACCTGCGAAGATGGTGCATGTGCACCTTTAGGGTTAGCCGTCCGGGTGACTTGGGGATCAACCCGGGCCAGGTCAACGGGTTTAACCTGTGGAGGCCGAGACCCATGAGCTTGTGTTTGTGAGGGGCGAGGCTGGAGCTTTCTCTCAAAAAGTGAAGTTGTGTGTGCCGGGAGGGAAGACGAAGCGGTCGACCCTCCTGTGCTCGAGGTGGCATAGAGCTAGCGCTGCCCCGATCTGTGGAAAGTGAATGCATGACACATGCAGGGTTTGGCCCGAGAAGGCCTAGTTCTAGATGCGAGCTCAAGGCCTTCTCCTGGGCGTCGTTCGAGTCATTGATCACCATGACACTGACCGTTTTCTCTGGGAGGTCAAAGTCAGGTGATGCAGCGGATTGCCGAGGCTGGCAAGTCACGTGAGGCAAGTCATTCTTGAGGGGCTTAGCTTGCCCCGACTTGACTCGGGCTTTGTATGCCGATCTTGTGAGGACCAGTTCTTGACGGTTTAGGACCGTGGGCTCCGGGTGGTGATCACCGAACAGTACTCCTGGACTTGCTCAGGCTCTGGAGTTTGAAAAGGGAAGAAGGGATTACAAGGAAGGAGGTCGTTAGGGGTGGCGACTTTGACTACCTTGGAGGATTCTCTGGTCAGGATCTGTAGGCCTCCCTTCTACTTGATCCTGAGGCGGCTGTGGACCTCATTCCTGAAACGAGCTGAAGACCTAAACTGCCTTGTTTTATTTGAATTGACGAGGGCCATGTCTATGAGCTGGAGTAGGGAGTGGGGCCCAAGGATGGAGCGCAGCTTGGGTTCTTGTTTTGGAGGCTGGAGGCCTCTGTCCGACATCAAGCCGTTACCTCGAGTTTCTTTGTGAGGCCAGGTTGTTCGGATGACCCGTGGGTGACTCAAGATGGTACTCTTAAGAAAGACCTTTGAGTATCAAGGCTCAAGGTACTTGCTTAGTGTTGGAAGAGCGGCAGAGGAAAGAGGGGCTGGCTCGTGACTGCGCCTGACTCTGGTTCCAAAAGGGACCTGCAAAGATGGTGCATGTGCACCTTTAGGGTTAGCTGTCCGGGTGACTTGGGGATCAGCCCGGGCCCGGTCAATGGGTTTGACCTGTGGAGGCTGAGACTCATGAGCTTGTGTTTGTGAGGGGCGAGGCAGGAGCTTTTCTCATAAAAAAGTGAAGCTGTGTGTGCCGGGAGGGAAGACGGAGCGGTTGACCCTCCTGTGCTCGAGGTGGCATAGAGCTAGCACTGCCCCTAGTTGTGGAAAGCGAATGCATGATACATGCAGGGTTTGGCTCGAGAAGGCCTCGTCCTGGATGCGAGCTCAAGGCAACACAAGGGTTGCCCTGAGGTGTGCCTCGAGTGGATAGACCATGAGCCTTTGAGTGTGTGTGAAGGGTGAAGGCATCAGGGGCACCACCTCTATGTACCGACCATCCAGGTGTGGGGGCTCAGAGTAGTGTAGGAGAACGGGGGTTTGCCTTGCGGCGAACCTCAGGTGCGATGGAAGTTTGTTTGCCTTTGGTAGGGATGGACGAGGCAGCCTTACAGCATACCACAGCAGTATGACTAGCAGGAGACTTGTCTGTAGCAGGGTGAGCGATAGTGAAAGTGCTGCCCATGCAAGGGGCCTTGGTGGAGGGTCCGCCAGGGGGAGAAAGCGGGGAGGCAGGGACCATTAAATCCCCTCTCGCACCGACCCAGGTGAGAACCTGGGAGCCAGACCGTGAGCTTCCTTGGGACTGCCACGAGTGCTGGGATAAAGAAATCCCCAACCCAGATGAATGGGTTGAACAACCCAAGTGTCATAAAAATGAGTGCAGAAAGTAACGAAGGAAACTGATCAAACAAGAGTGAACCGATAAGGGGTAGTAAGTCCATAGTGGGGTCGTCAAGCTAGTTAGGTGCCTCGATCTCGCCCTCCGGATTTAGGTGATCGAGTGGCACGTGTCTCAAGTCTCTAGTAGACCCAGGACTTGAGATCGCCCACTCATAACCTTGCCCAAGGGCAAGGGTAGGTATAATAACCAATGAGAGAGGAATTTTAGGTGGGTTTGGGATTTACTCGGGCTGGCTCACATGGGCGCCCTCTTAGATCATGAAGAAGGCCCCCCAACTGCTTGAGCTGGTTTGGAATTGTTCCCTGTAATCCTCCTGTTTTTCTGCACAATACTTCTATGATTAATTTGTAAAACAAGTGGGACGAAAAGGACCCACCCTTGTCTTGGGGTAATGCACGTTCATGGGTGAAGGCGATGAAGTGCAAGGTTAGACGAAAGGTAGAAAGGAGAAGAGAACTTCATGGAAGGGCGAGACTAGCATGACAGTCAGAAGTTGTCGACTCGGAGCGATAGCAAGACGGGTATGGTTCAAGGACCAGCATGGCGATAATACTACTCGGAACCGAGGTCTGTGCGTCGACGCTAGGGTAGGCTTACCCCCAATCAAGTGAGTAGAGAAAGAGGTGGAGATGCAAGAACGAGACAGTGAAGAGAAGGGAAGAGTTGGACATCGATAGACATCGCGGTGGGCAATGCAAGGAGGCAGTGCATCCCTTGTGGGCGACGCTGGCTCCTGATAAGGCACACGACGATGGTTTCTCCTAGGTCACACGGTGATAAGTGTGGGGGAAAGGCAATAGGCCTCGGACGCACAGAAGAATATCGCAGATGGTGATGGGTATTGCCAAGGCCACTAGCGGGAGGTGATAGGTATCGCCATCTACGCTAGATGCAAAGCAGAGGAAGACTCCTGTTGGCGGTAACACACTTCACCGTATAGGTTCTTCACTGAGACATCAAAGCTATGTCTGTAGGCGACGATGGGCAGTGCCGTCTACAGACTTCACTGAGAGAAAGAGACAGACGTGAAGGAGGGGAGGGAGACTCGCGCATGGTGCTGCCATCTCCATACGTGACCTGTGAGAACAACGGAGAGGCATGCACGGCATTGTCACTGTCGTGCAAGCCTCTGCGAGGGACTCAGATGAAGAAGAGGGACCAGAGAGGGGAGAAGGGAGAGAGAAGAAGAAAAGAAAAAGGAGAGAGATAATATTTACCTCAATCCTAGGGGTATCAGTCAAAAGTTTCTCTCACCTCATCCTCTCTCTCAAGCGTAACACCACAATGATAAGAAAGAGAAACTTGTATTAAGTGAAAACTCTCTCTTGTGTGTGTATGTGTTTTTCTTCTCTCTTTTTCTGTGTATAATGGTGGTACGTATATATAGAAGTGTGCCCCAAACATGGGTGGATGATCAAAAGTAACCTTAATTACTGAAAATTAAGATTAAATTGATTTAAAAGAAATTAGAAAATAGGGTGTAAAATGATAGATTTACCCCTTACTAATAAGTTGTGGAATTTCAGAACAGTCCCTATGTTGCCCCAGGACTTGCGTGTTCTTGCATGGTTGATCCAGGGTCATTCTGATGCTGGTTGATCGTAAGATGATTGTTTTCTTGTAGGGCTCGGCATGGCAAACAATTTGATGCCAACTTCGAGCCATAGATCGTGTTTTTGGTGCACGATCATGTGACTTGAATTTTGAGTAGATCTTGAAACTTCGAATCGATAGACCGTTCGCTCCTTGATGTTTTCCTGTGTTTTCTTCGCTGAATCACATCAAGCATGTTGTTACGGACACGAGACACCAAACACAGCTTTATTCCGTGACTAAATGAAGATTTTGTAGGTTTGTAATTTTGGCCGAAATCAAGGATTCCGACGACGGAATTCGCAGTCTGTTCGTCGGCCTCGTGTGCAGAATCGACCGTTCATCATGTACGGGGTTCGGCTTAGATATGGCCCGAGACCTTACGCCCGTAATGGAATTAGTCTCACGTCGATTAGGTCACGAGCGGTGTAATTTGGTGTCTCGAGTGAGGCACGACGCTGCTGAATTTCTTACACTGTCTTTACGGATTAGCAACTTCTCTCTAGCTTTTCTTCACGCTTGGGTATCATCACGGGGCGTGCCACATATCGAATCGCTCATCTTGACTTGACGAACATGCTCATCAAATTTGAGTGCGATCTGACGAAGGACACCCAAGATATGAGCGTCGAAAGTCACTGGTCGTGACTGTCCCTTTAATCATGCAGTGTTGCATGGTGGCCGCACGGGAATAGCGTGCGGCTCTTCTTGTTTCACTCTTTAACCTATAACGTTTTTTTGGAGTGTCTGTTTGGGCTGAAACTTGACCACTGAGGGTTTTCAACCATGACAGATCCAATGGTGGTGGTCTCATAGCAATTTGAGACACTAAAAATATAGCTCTAGTTTTAGGGGTTTGTTTGAGGGTGCTTGAGGCCAATTCTATCGAAACTGTTTCTCAGTCTGCACTACCTTAGACATGTCAAAATGTGACGAAACTTGGCAAGAGACTTTTGAGAGACCTCATGAAGATCCTGGCCAATTCTGGGGCTATTATGAGACTGTCAAAATTTCCACTACTTGCTATACCTTTGTTGAGCAGGGGCCTCATGTTGATGACAAATACCTTCCAACAATCAATTCCAGACCCTGAAATTTTTGTTGCTTGAAAAGCTAGCCCCACCTGAAAGACTGTGAATAGTCAAGGGGTTTGACCTTGGGTCATGCTGTAAGGGCTATTAGGAACCCAAAGTATGAGTCGAGTAACGAAGAGGTTTATGCAGTGTTAAATGGTCATTCCCATAACTCAAAAACTCTGAGGCACGACGGTCTCGAAACAAAGACATGCCTAGGTCTAAGGGATCTAATGTGGTTTCAAGCCACCATAGTACAACTCATGATAACCTGAACGTTGTATGAAATAGAGGTATCGACTAGAACCGACCTCTAGGTGATGTAGGTATCCAAGCTGCCCTTCAAAGTTTAGTTGGCTGAGGCAACACTGTCCATGCCCTAGCACATGGGTCAATTCCAAACTAGTTTAGTGCTATAGGGCAACCCCTAGGGCAACCGAGTCAATCGATTCTTCAATCGGTTCCAGTAATCCATCCGATCCAACAGACTATGAAATTCCTGTAGCCTATGGCCGCACCTATGGGACAATACGTCCCTCACACCCAAGTATATAAAATCGCCCTAATGATTGCTGCTCACCAACCTCAGGTCCATGTGACCGAACCCCTACCCCAATCTTTGACTTATCAGTCTACACTTGGGAACTTCCCAACTGGCGGGTCTACCATCATGCCAAATGCCTAATATGAAGGCCCCATGAAAGCAATGCAAGACATTCTTGTAAGATTGAGCATTCACGAAGTTTTATCCCCGAAGGCTTATGTTCATGAGACCATCAGAGGCATGTAGGACCCTCCCTTCGGATTCATCATCCTAGAATTCCAAATGAAGTTCAATGGGAAGAGCGATCCATATACTCATGTTCACGCATACCTCCTCTCCGTTCCAGCTTTGCGAGATATGCCAAATCAATTGAAGGCCATAATTTTGCAAACGCTGTCCAACGAGGCTTTGAACTGACATCGAAGAAAGATGTGTACTCAACCACACCTCACTCACGATGAAATGTTCAACGTATTCGTCTCTCACTACTGTGGATCGACACTAAGGCCTCTCTCCCATGGAGAAATCAGTGAAACAAAGAAAAATCCTAGAGAATCCTTCGAGGATTTCATCAATCGATTCCGTGAGGCGGCAATGCAAGTCATCAAATGTCTACTCACAGACCCGGCCAAGATCTTCATGGCCCTATAAAATGCCGCTCCCGAATACATGACTGTTATACGTCATTTTTGACGTACTTACATCTCCAATGAGAATAAGGAGAGAGCCAATAACAGCTTGGTCATGCCAGTACTCAAGACATTGATAGACCAAAGTTGTATCGAGAAATAACCCTCAAACCGGACAACCTAGGAGGGGTGTTATGGTGACAAGGAAAGACCTTACAACTGTAGCCCTGCGCAAGCGGCTTCAGAACAATACCAAACCACCACCATTGTATACAAAACATCAAAAAACCCTTGAGGGCCAAATTTGGGCTCAATCGGACTACCCAAAAGGGGTCTACGCTCATACTACCTCAAGATGGGTAGGTTTTACACTATCGCAGTGAGGCTTCACCGAAATAGTCCCCAAGCACAGAGACTGCAACATTACATCTCGAGAAAGACTTCAAGGGCCCACAACACCTTTGTCTAGCACCAGAAAAAGCCCAAATTTGGACATGTTCTAGATCACGACAGTCCCATAATTTTGACCTACGGCATGCATCGTGGTGCGACCTAGAGTAAACTTCTTCTAGAAAGAAGGTGGCCTCAAAACCTAAAAAATTAGGGTTTTAAGAAGGAGACATCTCGAACCTCGTGAAGCATAGCTTGAGATCTACGCATCAGATCCTCATGAAAATGAGTTCAATGCAACCACCTCACGAAGAGCTCTAAAATGATATAACTATTGTACCTGATCCAAGGTCCGATAAGCATAAATCTCAAGGTTATAAGAAAAGCAAATCCGCTCAGTCATTGGAATCCATTTTTTCGATGACCTCCCAAATTAGGAAGTGCCACAAATGAAGACTAAAACATACCAAACTTGGTGCAAAACAATTGTGACAGTCCCGTATTTTATCTACAAACAAGATAAAGACTTAGAGTATCACAGGTCGGATGACATTAGCGATCAAAGTCATAAATCTTGCCGGACTTCCACCCCGTCGAAAAAGGCTACTTCAACACGACTAAAGAGCATCACAATGGTCATAATCGAATAAGCATATAGGAAATAACGACAAACCAATCATCGCTACAACGTTCCAAAAAAGCTTCCAAGATCTAACAATGATGTGAGGACCCTTAGGCATGGATGGTTTTACCATTTGCATAAAAGGTTTTAGGGGCATTTTGGTCATTGTACCTAATTTCGAGATTTTATTCTATTTTATTTAATTATAATTATGCTTGGTTTTTTAGCATTCACCCCTATTCGGTGAGTTCTCGATATAAGTAATCTTAAGTTATTTGTAAAAGGGCAGATTATTCATCACTAAATCAGAGGCATAACGCTTGTTTTACTCATCTTTTTCTCCTAAACCCTTAATCTCGTCGAGAGGAGAGAGAAAACTTTCAGAGAGAAAATACCCCTGAGTGCGCAGTCCTGATCCTTCCTAGAGAGAACATCTCTGAGGGAGCGAACCCATTCGCTTTCTCTTCTAAGTTGGGTCACATCTCGAGCCCCTTTCTCCCTTCTCCTATATGCGCGTGCGTTTTGCTCTACACAAGAACCCACGTCCGCAACAGACACGCGGTCCTGAGAGAACCCACGAGGCCCAACTCTTGCGTTCTCTCACACCCTCTCACCAGCCAACCAGCCACTCTGAGGGAACCACCACAGGGAGGGATAATCGAGCCCCATCGCGGTCATAGGCAAGAGAGAGAGAGAGAAGAGATACTTGGAAAGCCTGGAGAGAGTCCTTGTCAAAACCGCACTGGCAGACTGCTAGAGGGCTTCGCAATTGTTGTAAGAGGGTGAGCTGCCCAGGTGTGTCCCACGAACCCCAAACGGCAAGGTGAGCGTCCTGATGCACCCCAGCCATGAAAATTTCTCTCATTGTTGGTGCCTATCCAAGCCCAAGAGAGCCCGCGCATGCGTACCCATAGGTGCCCAACACGCATGAATCCCCGTGGTTGTTTGAGAGAGGGTTTTCTCCCCCACGCACGCACTTTCCGCTCGTGTGAGGACCGAAGCAAAAACAAGGCCCCGACCAACTGGTGAAACCATTGGGGACACATCACCCTGTCGTTGGCTTGGACTATTTTAAGGTAACAACTTCCCTCTTTTCTCTCTCTAAAATTGCAATGAGATCCCATTATCCCGCTTTTGTCTAGATTGGGGATTCTACATCCCCATATCTATGACTTCACCGGTGCCGAGAAGATCAACTGATCCTGCCTCCACCATGTTCTACTTGAGCGGTCTGGCTGGCCCTGCTATCCTAGTCCAGTCTAGGAAAACTCGGGGGATGGGCACTCAGGCCCCTTGCCCCTCCTCCTCCATCATCAATGGGAAACTCCTTGGTGCCAACTGCATGGGTGACACTAGAGTCGTCCCCTTCCAGAAGCACTCTGTCACTTGCGAGTACCCTGCCAGTTACAACCTTCAACATGGTCCGCACATGACTACTCCCTTTCGCTTGATGGGTGATGTCAGGGTCCTAGTTACCCTCATAGCAGGTAGGCGAAAACCCTCTCTGGAACAACCTTGAAAATCCGACGTACGATGCATGCTCAGGGCCTCGTACTAGCGAATAGGAGGCCGATAGTGAGAGAGATTTTTATGACTGGAGTGCGAACACCCTTGTGCCTCTTTGGGGGTTCGGCGACAAGCCCAGGCGGATGGCCCTCTTAGAGCAATTACGTAGCCGTCTGGCTGTTTGTTAGCGCGGATTGGATGGGAGCCCTCTTCAAGCTTATAAGCTCTCTCCTCTCACTCTTTTTTTTACTTTTGGAATGGGATCCGAATATCCTTTCTCCTTAGTCCCCCATTATGAAGGGGACCTGCTGACCACTAAAAGGGATGTGGAGAACCCTAAGAGACGAAACCATAGGTTCGCTGGCGTCCGTGGGTTCGCGGATGGATGTGGGCTGTCGCGGGGACGGGGGTCATACACGCGAAGGCAAGAGAGAGGGAAGAGACGACTTGGCTTAAGCGATGTGGGGGAGGGGAACCATGTGACCATGGTGTCCGCAGGACCGCGCACTCAGGGGTATCCCCTTGTTCTCAAAAATTTCTCTCTCTCCCTCTCCTCTCCATCGGGGGCTCATGAAGAAAGACAAACCAACAAACAAAATCTAGCCTTGATTCTTCCAAGCCTTTAGGGGTAAGATTATGGAGTCTCTCCAAAAAGAAGGTCTAAAGGCCTCTCCTTACAAGTGAGTTAAGCTTGCTTATATAAAGGATGCACCAAACAGGGGTGAACGCTCAAATTTCAATCTTAATTACAATTAAAAAAATTAAAAAATTAGGTCTAAATGATCAAAATCCGTTATGATCTTTTGCTCGAATGATGAGACCGTCCCTGCCTGCAGGTTGCTCTGCCATGGAAAGACCTTGGAAGCTGGTTCTACAACTTGTGGCAACTGTTCGGCTGTTTTAGCAACATATCTTCGTTCTTTTCTCGATTGTGAGCATTTGGATGCCCTCCAATCATGTTGTGGTGGCCTTTTTCCTCAGGGTGAAAGTCCAGCCATTTTTGTGAACTTCGTTTGCCAATGCATCTTCTAGCTACGTTGTTTTGGCTTCTGGCTCTGCTTGCAAGTCAGAAAGGAGGCTACTGCAATCGTTTTGCACCAAGTTTGGGTTGAATTGGTGTTGATTTGTGCATTTGCCTAATTTTGAAGGTTGTCGGAGAAAGGGATATTGGCAACTTGTTGGATTTTCTTCTTTGGCGACCTGAGGACATGCATTCATCAAACCATGGATTGAATGCAAGAGTTGTATCAGAATGTAGCTCTTTGTGAGGGGATTCTGCAGAACTCCTCCGCGCGTTAAGCCATGGCTTGGATGTTGAGCTATGCTTTACTGAATCTGGAGCTTGCTGAACCCTGTTTTTTCCTTGGTTGCTCCGGTCACTTTCCTCTTCAGAGCAATAGGTGTTCTCGGTCACGCCACAGTGTGTCCCATTGGTCAAAATGATGGGACTGACATGATCTGTAACATATCAACATTTGAGCTCTGTCTGGTGTCGGAGGAAGGTGTCATGGGTTAGTAAAGTTTTTGCTGGAGAGCATCGTGGCAGTCCCCATTTCGGGGATTGGTTTGGTAAAGCCGCACCACGCTATGGTAAAACCCATTATGAGCATAGGTCCGATTGAGCCCAAATTTGGTTCTCAGGGATTTTTTTGACGTTCAGAGCGCAATGGCAGTGGTCTGGTCCCCTGTTGCAGCCAGTGGCATAGGGCTACAGTGAAAGGTCTTCCTTTGGTGCGAAGGAATTGTACCCAGGTCACCAGGTTGGAGGTTTTATTTTTGACACAATCCTAGTCTTCGGGTGTTTCCTGAACTCACGAGACCAGACTGTCATCGGCTCTCTCCATATTCTCATGGGCTCATGGAAGTACGTCAAAAATGATGTACAACAACTTGCGCCGTCAGATGTTGCACTTCAAGAGAAGCGAGAAGTGCAACATTCAGAAAAATTTAACGTCATAGCTCATTTGACGAACCCTTATCAAGACATGTGTATTGTCTTTCGATCAATATTTTTTCTCTTGATCACCGACAGTGCAATCCTCGAGTGGTAGATCTTACTGATCTTTTCCCTTGATCGGGGGACAACCAAAGTGGCTTCTAATGGTAAGGTACTTTATTGAGGGGCTTCCTCGTGTCCCGCCAGAATCCCTCTTTTTTTAAGAGATCATGCTGATATTCTGCCATCAGTGGGCTTACGACTTCTCAATGCAAACTCCTAATTTTCCAGCTAGTGAGGGCCCTTCTTGTGAGCTTTATCCTATTCTAGCCAGGGAGGTCCTGACATTCCAATTGGCGGGGGCCCATCTTGCTAGCTTTCTCGGTGCATCCCGATTGTTTAGGCATGATAAGAGGATGGCCTTCTAGACAGTCGCATTTTAGGGGACTGCACCCTGGATGCTTGAAGGTTGGTGGAGGAAGAAAAGGTAGGAAAGGTACCTTATTGGCTTACATCCTACTGGCTTGGTCGGGGGTTTCACGGTGTGTCTCGAATTGCTCAGGCTTGATAGGAGGTTGGCCTCTTAGGCAGTCTCATTTTAGGGAACTTCATTGTAAGGACCGTAATTCGATTTCACTAGACCACTCACGGTAGTAGAGAGAGAGTAAGGGTCAAGAAAGATGGAGTCGCACGACCGGCCCTAAGGGCAATGGTTAACGTTGTTTGGGTGTTTGGGCCCAGTGTCGTCCTTGTAACATGGAAGCTATCGCCGTGTGTAAGAATGAAGAAAAGGGTAACACTACGTGCGAACGAGGGGTATCGCCGTCAGCGTAAGAGGAGTATCGCCACGTGCGAAAGGCGTAAGGATATTAATGCCATGCGTGAAATAAGGTATCGTCGACGGGAGCATCACCACGAGCTTATTGCCGCTTGAAGAGGAGAGAGGCTATCGTCGCGTATGTTAAGCATTGATTGATAGCCGACTGGGTAAGCGTCACGTCACTTTTGTCAGAGATGTGCCGCTCGGCTGATGCTCGCTACAGTTTTCTTCCACAGCTACCATGACGTCAGCCACTGTGGGCTTCACCAACTCCCCCGATCCCTCACCTACACCCGCGCATTTAAATAGAGGCCCCTACCTAGCATCATGCGTGTGCCTGCACCATAGCCGTGGGACTGCTATCACCATGAGGAGGCCTTTGGGATGAAGATGACTACGTGAAGCTGCTGTGGGGAGCACCAAGGGAGGCGGGCGAACTGCGTGAAGGGAGTGGGGAGCGCCATGAGCCAGTAAGTGGGTTTAATATTATGTTCTTTAGCTAAATTGGAACTTAACGTAAGATCTGTTGCTCAGAGTTTTTCACTAGCTAAATGGCACTCGTTTGGGCCAAAATTAGCTTCAAGAAAATGATATAATATTTAAAGTTTGTTTCTTGCTCCGTAATATATTATCATGAAAATTATGAGATATGATCCCTTATGTGAGATATGTCATTGCCAAAGTTGCTATAAATTTCCAGCAATTGTGAACCTATTTGGGCCGCATTTTTTGAAAAAGTGAATGATGCCTAAATGCCTCGAATTTGCCACCGATGTAAAGTTTTGTGAATGAACGTAAAGTTGCATGTTTTGAGATTCTTAAAATTCCCTATAAATGTTGAGTTATGTTCGATAATGCATAGACATGTCATTACTCATCACTATTGCTCATTTGAGGCTGCACCTTGATCTTATGAATAAAGTTTGATTTTCACGATAAGTTAAGCATCTAACTTCTTGCGTAGTTATTAAGATGTATTGATCAAGTAATAAGTGTTAATGCTACATGATAATTTCCATGTATAAGCCATGGGACTATGTGAATGATGCCACTCAACAAAGTGTTAGGTGAAGAGTAAATGATGCAATATTGATATGATTGATTCGTGACGAAAGTTTCATGACAATTAGCAAAATTCCATTGATGATGCTCATGTATGAATGTGTTGTTATCAATCATGAAATAAATGCCCAGTGATGATTGCCATGTTGTTATGATACTATTATGATAAGAATGTGATGTATATGCCATGAGGCAAATGAATTGACTGGTATGGATGGAATGGAATGAGGCATTTATGATGACCACTATGCATTAGGACCCGAGGCCATTGGTAATGGGTATTGTATTGTTTTATTATTAATAATTCTAACCACTATGCATTGGGACCCGAGCCCATTGGTAGTGGATACTGTACTGCTATTCTAATTAATACGCATTGGGACTCGAGCCCTTTGGGGACTAAATGATGAGAACACTAGCCACTACGCAGTGGGACCCGATCCTATTAGTAGTGGAGCTAGGTTCACCTAGATGGTGATGCTGGCGTATTCCCTAGCCTGCACAATGACAGGAACAGGTTAGGGGAGAAAAGAGGGTTGTTTCCCATGATTCATGATATGAGATGCTAGATCTGATTTAATTCCTTGCAATGTGACGGCCTGTCGAACCCCCAATGCGCGTTGAGGACCGTGTGTGTGAGTTGAGGGTACTATGAAGTGAATTGCCCCACTTGTCATCACCCTTCGTCCTATGGGATGGTAGAAGTCCTAAGTAATGGGATTAGCTTGGCCCCTTGAATAGGGCTTCTACTAACAGGAGTAGGTGAGTTAGGGAGTGAGTATGAGATGCATATATTGGAACTGTGATTTCCTTTGTATTGCCTGCCTGGTGTTGCTTATGTTGGATGCACTATTATATTAGATATCTTGATATATTGACTGCATTGATTTGACAACCAGTATGCTAGACTACTACACTATGATAAATGATGATTAATGACACTATTCTTTGCATCTGAGTATGCTTAATATCCATGCATAATACTAGATCCGCTTACTGAGGTTCAATGCTCATTCCACTCTATTTTTCTCCCTGTAGATTGAAAGCAACAGGTTGCAAGTTGGAGGTGTGGACCACCGCTGAAGACTGAAGCGACTAATTTTCGAAGAAGCTAGAAAATCTTGTAGGTTTTGGGCCCATAGCCCCGCTTAGATTGCTCTTAGAGATTTTGTATCTATGGGCCTTGAAGCCCTGAACTCTTTTGTACCACTTTTGGGAAGTAATATAATGTAACATCTTTTTGATGTATGGTTTGGCCAAGTTTTAAGTTCTAAACTTATATAAGCCTTTACTTTCCTTAGTTTGCTCAATTTTCAAAAAAGGGGCATTGAATCTACTCTTACCTGAGAGGCAAACACAACAATGGGATCACGAACCCGTGCTCTGTCACCCTCTATCTGGGTAAGGTTGGATGGTCGAGGGCAGGGTCGTGACAATTATGGTATTAGAGCAACCAAGATAGGGTCTTTGGCCTAGGGAGTTTAGGAGAGTCTTTAGAATGGTTTTGGGGTAGTCATGTGACTGGATGCTCCTGTGGTTAGGTTGAAGATGCCAAGAGCTCGTACCCACAATGCGAGTTCCAGCAATGAAAACACCGAGGCAAGCAGTGAATTCTATAGGACTCTGGAGTCCATGACCCACAGATGATGAAAGAGTCGATACCAGTTCAGTCCATCCATACCTCGGAGCAGGGTGATAGTAACTTGATTGAGAGGTTTAGAAGGCTAGTGCCCTCAACCTTTCTGGGGCATGGAGGAGTAGAGAAGGCCGAAAGATGGAAGAGGCAGATAGAGAAGATTTTAGAAGTGTTGCACTGCTCGGATGAGCAGAAGGTTAAACTTAAAAAATTCATGCTAGAAGGAGAAGCTGAACACTGGTGGAATTTGGTAAAGCAAACCTGGAGAGAGTTAGGAACCGAACCCAATTGGAAGAAATTTCTGGCAACCTTTGATGAAAAATACTTTTAAGATTCAGTCAGGGAGAGGCAAGAAGTAGAATTTATTGAGCTCTAGTAAGGGCACATGACTTTGGAGAAATATGCCGCCAGGTTCTAAGAGCTCTCTAAGTACGCACCCCATATTGTAAACACCGAGGCGCGGAAGGCGGTTTAGTTTGAAAGGTGCCTACGGCCGGACATAAGGGGTAGAGTGATGTCGGCCAACTTAAAGTCAGACACACCGATTGTAGACTTCACCCTGAAGATTGAAAGAGACTGTGAGGACCACCGATTGAGGAAGGAAGGAAGAATGAAGGCTGCATCATCGGGGAGGCTCGGGAAGACACCCCCGAAAGTTCCAAGAAGAGAAGCGAGAAGGAGGACATATCAGCTAAACTCGAGAACCCTGAAGAATTCCCCGGGTGACACGAGCAATGATCAATGCCCGATTTGTACTCACAATGGGAAGGACAACCACACTACCGATGATTGTTACCGAAAGAAGAATGTGTGCTTAAGATGCAACAAGTTGGGTCACTGGGCTAGGGACTGTTTGTTGGAAGGTATTTTTCATCAAAATGGGGCCCCCGCTCAATAAAGGCCTAGCAAGTAGTGGAAATTCAGATAGTCTCGAAACAGCCCAAAACTGGCCAAGATATTCATGAGGTCTCTCAATAGTTTCCTGCCAATTTTTGTCGCATTTTGACAGGACTAAGGCAGTGCATACAGAGAAACAGTTCCGATAGAATTGGCCTCTAGCACCTTGAAACGGACCCCTATAACTAGAGCTACATTTTTAGCATCTCAAATTGCTGTGGGACAATCACTATTAGATCTAGCATGGTTGAAACTCCCCCAAGGGTCAAGTTTCACCTCAAACAGACATTTCAGGAAGAAGTTATGAGCAAAAGAGTGAAACAAGAGAAGCTGCACGCTATTCTCGTGCGGCCACTCTGCAACACTACACCATTGAAGGGACAGTCACGACTAGTGAATTTTGATGCTCATATCTCACTTGTCTTAAGTCGGATCGTGTTAAAATTTGGTGAGCATGTTCGTCTAGTCAAGACGAGCGATTCGATATGTAGCACACCCTGTGACAATATCCGAGCGCGAAGAAAAGCTAGAGAGAAGTTGCTGATCCGTGAAGAAAAGTGCAGGAAATTTAGCAGCGTCGTGCCTCGTTCGAGTGACAAAATCTTATCGCTCGCGAGCCGGATCGACGCGAGACCAATTCCATCTTTGACCTAAACCTCGTACATGATTAATAGTCAGATTCTGCACACGAAGCCGACGAGCAGACTGTAAATTCTGGTGCTGGAATCCTTGATTCCAGCAAAAATTTCAAACTCGCAAAATTTTCAGTCGGCAACGGAATCGAGCTGCGTTTGATGGCCCGTGATCGTAGTGGCATGCTCAGTGTAATTCAATGAAGAAAATACAGAAAAACGCCAAGGAAAGAACACACTATTGATCCATAATTTCAAGATCTACTCAAATTTCAAGTCACATGATCGTGCTCCAAAAACACTTTCTACGGCTCGAAGTAGGTATCAAATCGATCGCCATACCGAGCCCTATAAGTAAACGATCATCTTATGATCAACCAGGCACTCGAACGACCCCAGATCAGCTATGCAAGATCATGCAAGTCCTAGGGCAACATAGGGACTGTCCAAATCTTTCATTTGGTACCCAAATTTATTTTAGTTAAATTTAATCTTAATTTTCAACAATTTAGGTTACTTTTGATCATCCACCCATGTTTGGGGCATACTTCTATATATACGTACCATCATTGTCAGAGAGAGTTTTTACTTAATACAAGTTTCTCTTTCTTACCATTGTGGCGTCACGTTTGAGAGAGAGAGAGGTAAGAGAAACGTTTGACCGGTACCCTTAGGGTTGAGGTAAATCTTCTCTCTCTTCCTTTTTTTTTCTTCTTCTCTCTCTCTTCTCCCCACTCTTCTCCCTCTTCTTCGTCTGAGTTCCTTGCACGACAGTGGTTGTGCCGTGCATGCCTCTCCCTCGGCTCCATAGGTTGTGCATGGCGATGGCAGCGTCATGCACAAGTCCCCCTCCCCTTCTATGCGTCTATCTCTTTCTTCCAGTGAAGTCTGTAGATGGCTCAGCTTATCACCACCCACAGGCACATATGTGACATCTCGACAAAGACCCTAGACGACGAAGTTTGTTGCTGCCCTCAGGGGTCTTCCTCTACTACGTGTCTCACTGAGATGGTGATACCTATCGCTGCTCGCTAAGGGCTTTAGCAACAACTATCGCCATCCGCGAGCTTCCATCGTGTGACCAGCACCCATTGTCATTCTCCCTGCATCCCGTGCTTATCATCGTGCGACCTAGGAGAAGTATTCATCATGTGCCTCGTCAGGAGCTGGCGTTGTCCACAAGGGATGTGCCGTCTCCTTGCATTGCCTATGACGATGCCAATTGGCGTCCGGACTTCCCTTTTCTCTTTGCTATGTCGTTCTTTCCTCTCCACCTCTTTCTCCTCTCACTTGACTGAGGGTAGACCTAGCCTATCATTGACATGTTGACCTCAGTTTCGATTAGTATTGCAGCCATGTTGATCCTGAGAACCATGCTCGTCTTGCTACCACTCTGAGTTGGTGATTTCTGATTGTCATACTAGTGTCACCCCCACAACAAGCTCTCTTCTCTTTTCTATCTTTCACCGAACCTTGCACTTCATCGTCTCCTCATGTGAACGTGCATTACCCTAAGTCACGGGTGGGTTCCTTCGACCCACTTATCTTATAAATAAACCATAGAAGTGGTGTGAAGAAAAACAAGAAGATTACAGGTCAAGGGACGCGATTCCGAACCAGCTCGAGCAGCTGAGGGGCGTTCTTCGTGATCTAAGAGGGCGCCCAAGTGAGCCAGCCCGTGTAATCCCGAACGCGCCTAAAATTCCTCTCTCGTTGGTTAGTATACCTGCCTTTACCCTTGAGCAAGGTTCCGAGAGAGTGATCGAAAATTCTGGGTTCCCTAAAAACTCGAGAAATGTGTCGCCAGATCACTTAGATCCAGAGGGCAAGATCGTACCACCTAACCAGCTTGGCGACCGCTTAGTCGGTTCGCTCTTGTTTGATCAATCTCCTTTTTACTTTTTGCGCCTTTTTTTATGGCAGCTAGGTTTTCCTTATCTTTGCACTTGTGGTTGTCCCAGGGAAGCGAGTCTTTCAAGCCTCTTCCCTACTCTCCTTTTGAGTCAGGACTCACGATCTAGCTCCCAGGTTCTTACCTGGATTGGTGCGAGAAGGGACTTAAAAATCCCTGCCTCCCCACTTTCTTGCCCTAGCGGACTCTTTGCCAAGGCCCCTTGCATGGCTAGCACTCCTGTTGTCACCCACCCTGCCATTGGCAAATCTCCTACCAGTCATACTGCTATGGTATGCTGGAAGGCTGCCCTGTCCATCCTTTCGAAAGGCAAGCAAGCTACTGTCGCTCCTAAGGTTCGCCGCAAGGCAACCCCCTGTGCTCCTTGACTACTCCGAGCCTCCGCACCCGAAGGGTTGGTACATAGAGGTGGAGGTCCAGAGGTCTTCACCCCTCGCACTCACTCAAAGGATCCTGGTAAATCCACTCGAGCCACACCTCGAGGCAACCCTCATGTTGCCTTGAGCTTGTATCCAGGGCCAGGCCTTCTCGGGCCAAACCCTACATGCGCTATGCATTCGCTTTCCACAACTCGAGGCAACGCTAGCTCTATGCCACCTTGAGCACATGAGGGTCGACTGTTCCATCTTCCCTCCCGGCACACACAGCTTCACCTAGTGAGAGACAAGCTCCCGTCTCGTCCCTCACAAACACAAGCTCGTGGGTCTCGGCCTCCTCAGGTCGAACCCATTGACTGAACCCGGGTTGACCCCCAAGTCACCCGGACGACTAACCCTAAAGATGCACACGCACTTTGCAGGTCCCTCTCGGATCCAGGCTCAAGCAAAGTCACGAAGTTGCTTCTTCCTTTGCCGCTTCCCCGACCTTAGGCAAGCACTTCGAGCCCTGGTACTCAAAGGTGTTCCCTAAGAGTACCAACTTGAGCAAACCCCAGGTCAATCGAACACCCGGGCCTCACTAAGGAACTCAGGGCAATGACTTGATGTCAGACCGAGGCCTCCAGCCTCCAAGACAAGAACCCAAGCTGCCCTCCATCCTTAGGCCCCACTCCCTGCTCCTGCTCATAGACATGGCCCTCGTCAGTTCAAAGAAAATGAGGCATTCCAAGTCTCATGATCGGTTCAGGAATGAGGTCCACAATTGCCTCAGGATAGAGCAGGAAGGAGGCATGAAAATCCTGACCAGGGAAACCTCCAAGGCAGTCGAGGTCACCACCCCTGATGACGTCCTGCCTTGTAATCCCTTCTTCCCTCTTCAAACAATGTAGCCTGAGCAAGTCCAGGAATACTGTTTGGTGATCAACACCCAGAAGTCACAGTCCTAAGACCATCACGAACTGGTCCTCACAAGATCGGCATACAAAGCTCGAGTCCAGTTGGGGCAAGTTGAGCCCCTATCGACTGACTTGCCACGTGAGGCTCGCGAGCCTCGATAGTCCGCTGCATCACCTGACTCTAGTCTCCCAGAAGAAACGATCAGTGTCATGATGATCAATGATCCGAACGATGCTTAGGAAGAGCAGATGAACAAGTTCGAGGAAATGATGCAAGCCATCCTCGGAAAGATGTAGCTCCTAGAGGCCTCCAGGTCCCCTTCTTCGTCTGATTCCCAGACCAGTGAGGATAGATCTCCTAGGCAGACTCCCCCTTTAGTCTCCTAAGCTAGCACCTCTTCTCGTGGGGTCTTTTAAACTGACATAGAAGTTATGGTGGCCCATAGCCTCAAGAATAAGGTCTCGGGCATGCAGGAGACGCCATTCTACCAAAAGTCGTATCCCTACTACATTGACCTGGTCCTGTTTCCCCTGAACTACCAAAAAGGGAAACTCCCCCTATTCAATGGTACCACGTCGCCTCACCAGCATTCGGCCCACTTCCAAGTAGCCTGCTCGGAGACGGCACCTGACAGATGTCTCCTCCTTCGCCAGTTCGTCGAGACTCTCGATGGACCAGCCTTCCAATGGTATGTTCGACTGTTGCCAAACTCGGTGCACACTTGGCAAGAAATGGAGCATTTGTTCTACCAACACTTTTATGAAGTCCAAAGGAACATGGAAACCATCGAGTTCCTCACCTTGATGCAAGACCTTGGTGAGCGGGTTGACAAGTTCATTACCCGATGGAGAGAGTTGGCGACCTTTCACGCAACCCCCATGACTCGTCCAGACCTACATACGAAACATGCTCCTTGAGATCGCCCTACATGTTGAGGCATCTAATCCACCCTCCATGTCAGAGCTCATCTTTAAGGCAGTTCGTATCGAGTGATTGTTCAAGCACTACGACAGCAATCCTCCGACTCAAACTCTAGCTTCAGTAGTCGGGGCATTCAAAAGGCAATGATTAGCATGGTCGTCACCTTGACTGACACCTAAGGCACGACTCCCCAAACTCTTGACCTCTCTAAAGCACAGACCCCTCTGGCCAGACTCAAGCAATAGTCCTATAATGTGGTCCCGTCTCCTAAAATAGTAAGCGAAATGACTACTGGACCCAGCACCAGAATAAAGTTTACCTCTTTGACATGGAGTGGACCCCTGCACTACTCCAACTGCTGTTAGAACAGAACATGATCTAGCTGCCAGAGGTCACCGCTGCAGAGTAACCGGGCCCGTAGTCGAATGAGAAGTACTGCGCCTATCATAGGAAAGTAGTCCACCCCTCTCATGATTGCTATAAGCTCAACGACACTATTGAGGCCCTTATCAACAAGGGCCACATAAAGCTCGAAGACTTGAAAAAGGCATTCGGGGCAGCTGAGGCATCTCACATAGTCATGATCCAAGAGGACGACGGGGCACACTCTATTCTTCGTGCATTTTTCTCTATAATGCTCGAAGAAGGGATCACCACCCCGAAGCTGATAAGGCAGCCCAAGTTCCTGCCTCTAGGGACCGAGAACCTCTGGTGCGCATACCACCAGATATGAGGTCATGATATCAGCGAGTGCACTGGCTTCCATAAACTCTTGAAAGAAAAGATGCAGTAGTGTCAGGAGGTTCAGGGTGACCTGGCAAGACACCCTCAGGTCCCTCTTCCGCCAGTGCAAGAAGAGCCCCTGATGCAAGCCCAGCAAAATACTGAGCAAGACCCCCTACAGGTCCTCCTTTAGACAATGCTCTAGCATGGTCTTCTCACCCCCAAATCAGCTAGACAGCCTACGCATCTTGCCTAGGGCATGGAAAAAATCTGGTGCGCCTATCACCAAGTGTGGGGTCACGAACTCAAGGACTGCACCGGTTCGAGGCCATAATCATGAAGAAAGTCCAGCAAGGCTACATCGTCTGTGCGATTTTCTCAGGACACGTCCATGCTCTCACTCTCATTCAAGAGGAAGCCCCGTTACAAGCCCCTCATGAGCATGCCCTAGATCTTTTAGAGCCCTCGACCTCTCAGCCTTGGGAAGTTTACCATGGGCGAAGTAGGTTCAAATCCCTGAAACGTGAGGCAGTCTACCAAGCTAGGGCCACTCACCACCTTGATAGGGAGGTCCAAACACCCCCTTAGGAATCCTGAAGGAGACAACGAGCACCTAGGTTCACCCGTCGAAGGAATCATCTTCCTCAGCCACCAATCGAGAAAGAATTCATCAGGCCCCTTCCTCTACTGGCGACCTTGCGAGACTTCATCCTAGGCACAACTTGCCTCATCTTATCATTCAATCTGGTAGACAATCCTGAGTTATCAGTATCTCAGGAGTCGGCCAAAATGGGTGACTAAGTTAAAAGCACCCCACGATGGTCAAAGCGAGGGCATGACCTTGAATACCTCTTGTAAACGTCCAATTCTGGCGACGACATAAAAAGCTGCTCGGAATGTTCTAACTCTTCTTGTCCTTTCACCTCCTCTTTTTTTTTCCACAGGTGCAGCTCGACGTTGCCCAGATTTTGACACTCTAAATAAAGAGTTCGGATTCACCAGCCTCACCATGCTGTAGCAAGAGCACCTCAGAGAAAACCTGGCCCAGGCAGTAGGATTCTCTACTACTGCCGAAGCCCTGACAACATGGGCCAAAACCAAATCACCTTCAAGCTCCTGCTCTCACGAGGCCTATCACATGATCCAAGTACATGAGATGTCAACCAGCTCAAGGTAAGTACTGATTGAGCCAAATCATGAGGTCATGACCCCCCCGCTTGAAGCCGACACTTCTATTGCCTGGGCCAGCCAGAGACCAATCCTCTCTCACATTGTGTCCCTCGTAGAGGCCGAGATGTCAAGATCATGGGTGGCCACATTCGAGATCTAAGAAAACCCTTGTGAGTCCTCGGACGAGGAACTCCAGGAAGTCCCCTTAAGAGTGGGACGAGGGCGGGCAGGCTACAACTGATGAGCTTGAAGAGATTAACTTGGGGGATGAGGCCGACCCAAGGCCAACCTTCATATCAACAAAGATGTCCCCAGAAGAGAAAGAAAGCTATATCTCCCTCCTTCGAGAAAATCAGGACGTCTTCGCTTGACATTATCATGAAATACCTCTAGACCCTCAGATTGTTGTCCATCGCCTCGGCATTGATCCAACCAGCAAACCCATGAAGTAGAAATCAAGAAGGTTAAGGCCCAACCTCGAGATGCAGATTGATGCTGAGGTGAACAAGCTCAGGTAAGCTGGATTCATACGTGAAGTCAAATGCCCAAGATGGCTGACGAATGTCGTCCCAGTCAAGAAGAAGAATGGCCAAATGAGGGTCTGCATCGACTTTCGTGACTTGAACACTGCTTGTCCTAAGGACGATTTCCCCCTGCCATTCACCGAGATGCTGGTTGACTCCACGGCCCATTGCCAAATCTTCTCCTTTATGGATGGTTATTCTGGTTACAACCAATCAAGATGGTGCCAGAGGATGAGGAGGCCACTGCTTTCTTGACTCCAAAAGGTGTCTTTTGCTATACTGTGAAGCCTTTTGGGCTAAAGAATGCTGACGTCATGTACTAGCGAGCCATGACAACCATCTTCAAGGACATTATTCACAAGGAGGTCGAGTGCTACGTAGATGACTTAGTGGTAAACTCTGAAACAAAAGCCACTCATGTGCAAGACCTTAGAAAGATGTTTGAGCGGTCGCGTTGTCACCAGCTCAAGATATCCCTTGAAATGCACCTTTCACGTATGCTCAGGAAAATTCTTAAGGTTTGTCATGAAATACTGTGGGCTGGAGATCCAGCCAGTCAAAATCATGACAATTCAAAACATGCCGCCGACTACAACCCTCCATGAACTGCGGTCTCTTCAAGGACAACTCGCCTACATTTGGAGGTCCAATTCGAACCTTTCAAGGCGTTGCAAACCCTTTTCACACCACCTGAAGAAGGACACTCCTTTCATATGGGATGAAGCATGCCAAGTTGCACTCGAGGACGTCAAAGAATACTTGTTGAATCCATCAGTACTCTCTATGCCAGTGTTAGGAAGGCCACTAATCCTATACGTGACCACCCTTGACAAGTCACTCAGGGCCCTCCTGACTCAGGACAATGATGGAGGGAAAGAGACAACACTCTATTATCTCAGCCGCAGAATGCAAGTGGCAGAGAAGAATTACCCTCCCATCAAAAAAATGTGCCTAGCCTTGATCTTTGCGATACAGATGCTCCGCCATTACTTGCTCGGCCAAGAAGTCAAGTTAATCTCCAAGGCAGACCTGGTCAAGTTCCTTATGACTCGGCCATGTTTGTCAGGATGTTTAGCCAAGTGGGCATTATTGCTAATGGAGTTCGACATCACGTATATACTGTAGAAAGCAGTTAAAGGTCAGGCCCTAGCTAACTTCCTTGCGGCTCACCCAGTCCCCCTAGAAGCTCCCTTGTCAAGTGATCTCTCGGATGAGGAAGTTTTCTGTATGACGTTAGCTCAGCTGTGGGAGATGTACTTTGATAGAGCATTCCAGTCAAATAGAGGGGGTGCCGGAGTTATCTTCTTGACTCTCGATATTCGTCTATCCTTCTCACTTGCGGAGGTGTTTCCTCATAATGAAGCTGAGTATTAAGCCCTCATAATTGAACTGGAGATCACTCAGGAGCTAGACTTGGAACATCTAAACATCTTCGGCGACTCTGAGCTAGTCATCAGACAGCTAAAGGGCTTCTATGACGTAAGAAGGGATACTCTCAAGGCTTATCACAACACAACCAAAACTTACATGGACCAGTTCGATGACTTCTCCCTAAGTCATATCCTTAGAAGGCTAAACTCGCAGGCTGATGCGTTCTCAAAGCTCGGTGCCGCCATCCAATTTTCTTCAACGGGGCCCACTTCAATCTGGGTAACCAAATGGAGACATGTCGACTTGAGAACCAAAGTTGATGCAGATGACGAGAGGGATGTCTTCCTTGAGTGTCCGCCTTACCCATTCGGGGCACTTGTCGTTGCTAGGGATGTTATCAAGATAGAGAAGGGAATTTCCCAAGGAAAAGAATCCAAGACCAGGGAGTAGGAGCTCAGATTCTTCAACCTAATGTGTGCAGATGTTGAACAAGTAGAAGATTGGAAGGAGCCTATCATTGACTTCGTAAAACATGGGAGGTTGCCTCAAGATCGAGCGGAACGTAATGACGTACGACGAATGTCCACCAAATATACACTTCTGGATGGGGATGTCCTCTTTCATCGGTTATTTGATGGCATCCTCCTCAGATGTGTCGATGCACTAGAGGCAAGCAAAGTACTCTAAGAAGTATACTCGGGCATCTGCAGACTACATCAGTCCGGGCTCAAGCTCTACGAGCGCATACGCAAACTTGGCTATTACTGAACTTACATGGTGGCTGACACCCAAAACTACACCAAAAGATGTTAGGTGTGCCAAATTCACTCAAGTCTCATTCATCTGCCTCTAGAGCCTCTCCATCCTACTGTGACGTCATGGCCCTTTTCCCAGTGGGGCATGGACATTGTAGGACCCATCGACCCTCCTTCTGCTTTGGGTCATGTGTTCATCCTTGCGGCGACAGACTACTTTTCAAAATGGGCTGAGGCAGTCTCTCTCAGACAGGTTCCTGGGACCACTATGGCTAACTTCATGCGACAAGACTTCATCTATCGGTTTGGGGTCCTGGACCGAATAACTTTTGATAATGGCCCTCAGTTCAGGAGCCAGCATGTGGATCTCCTAGTCAACCAGTTCGATTTTTAGTGGAAGTACTCAACTATGTACTACCCTCGAGCCAACGGGTTAGCTGAGTCGTTCAACAAGACTTTGTGTGGGGTGCTCCGAAAGTCGGTGTCAAAGTCAGAGAAGAACTGGCAAGAGAAGTTGCCAGAGGCTTTGTGGGCCTATCACACTACCACTCGCAATGCTACGAACTCCATCCCTTATTCCCTGGTTTATGGGGGTGAGGCGGTCCTACCCCTTGAAATTCAAATACCCTCACTCTATCTTGCTATACATCAGGGACTTACTGAGGACGAGAGGGTCAGTCTCCGCTACCAAGAGTTGGATGCCTTTGATGAGAAGAGACTAGAAGCCCAACAGAAACTCGAGCTTAATCAAGGAAGATTGAAGAGAGCCTTTGACAAGTCTGTGAAGGTTCGTTCATTCACTCGTGGGGACCTAGTCCTAGCAGTCAAGAGACCGATCGTCATGCACGGGTGTCGCAAAAGAAAGTTTGAGCCCAAGTGGGAGGGTCCATTCATAATCAAGAAGGTTACACCAACTGGGCCTATGTATTGACGAACTCTGATAGAGAGGAAGCGAAGCCCCCTATCAACGAGTGATATTTAAAGAAGTATTGTCCCTAACATGGCAATAAAGTGCGGCGTGTGCAATAAAAAGATAGAAACAAAGATGGGAAACATCAAGCTAACTTAAAGGAAATTCATTTCTTTTATTACATTAGAAAAAGTTTCCAATTACAACCGAAGGCCTGTTATCAGGAAAGTTACAAAGCTCTTGCATTTGAGGACAAGAGGACAGTTACAAACCAAAGCCAGTGGCGTTGCTCTTACATCTGAGGATAAGATGACAATTATAGGCCAAGAGAAACGCCCACCTCGTATAGAAGAAAAACCCGCCAAAGAAATGCCTGCCCCATGAAGAAGTGGCAAAACCACTTGGAGAAGTTAGCCTCGGCCCCGCCAAGGAGAATGTTACAAGCCAAAAGAAAAAGCCGACCACTTATGAGTCAACTTCAATTCATCTGACGAGTATGTCAAACATACAAGGCAGACTTCACTGGCATGAAACTGGCCTATGATGGAGAGCATACCCTGTTCACAGTGGACGCCCTTCCACAAAAAAATATGGACTTCACGGTTGTGTTGGAGGACTTGGCTTCCAACACACCGAGGCGGCAAGGCCTTCACATTTTCCATCTCTCTTGACCCCTGCAAGACGTCGTTGTTCGAGGTTATCACCGTGCGCAACACAATGTCACGTCCTATCATTACCACGGGCAGGCTAAGGCCACGTGGGACTATCACTGCGAGCTTCATGCCCCCAAGCGTGGCTATCGCCGTGTGTAACTCTAGGACGTGCGAAGGCGGCACTGCATGTGACTTAATGGCATGAGTGACCTTGAAGTACCCCAGTCCCCAATGTTCCCCATTTTTGAGGGACGTTGACACCTCTTCAATTCCCACAAAAGTCACCCCTCATCGACGGTACACCTTCCTGTGACCTTTCGCTTCCCCCCCAACTCTACGGGCCGGCGTTTCCCCTCTCTGCTGGGAAATCACTCTCGCTCACCGGGAACATCCTTCCCACCTTCTGCTCGTTGCTCGAGTTGGCCAAAACCATCGAAAATCCTCGAAAGCTTCCCTGAGACCCTGTGGATTGCCCTTTTCCATGGTTTCCCACTTCAACAGTTCACCAAAGCTCACCGAAATTTCGCTAAGTTTTTGGTGAACTCAATGCAGCCCCATCTCCTTCTCCTCCAACAACTAGAGAGCTGACAAAGCCCTCTGAACTCTCTGAGACCTCCCCTTCCGCAGCAGAACGATCGGAGGAGCATTGGAACTCCGATAGGGCACCTCTACAAATCCTGCTAAGGCCCCGAGAGGCCCTGTTCCTTGCTCAAACAGCCTCGACACTTCTCGAGAAGGTTCACAATCACGCTGTGGAGCTTCGCACCTCCTGAAACTCCCCAGAAAAATCCCTCAAGACCTATCCCTGCAAGTTTTGGCTAGGAAGTGCTCGACTGAAAACCCTCACCAGAAAGCTTTGGCTCTCTCTCTCTAAAAAGCTTTCTACTATTTTTACCCTTCAGTAAAATAGTAAACTGGGGTTTCTCCCCTTTTTATACCCCATGAGCGGCCCTGACAAACTCAGAATGATGCTCCAATCCCCAGCTCTTGATGGCGATAAGACCAGGCAGGGATGGGCCAAGCCCGAGACTCGAAGCATCATTGTCGCGCACCTCGTCAATACTTGCGTCACGCTCCCCATCAAGAATTTTACCGAGTGCCTTGACTAGAGACTATTGTCGCGTGCCTCATAAGAAGGCTAGTGCCGCGCGCCTCGACCAGAAACTATTGCAGTGTGCCTCGACCAGAGACAATCGCTGCGCCTCTCATCCAGAGGTTATCGCTGTGTGTCTCTTCTGGGAGTCATCACCGCGTGTCTCGTAGGCAGATAACCGTCGCCTGAAACATCAAGGCCTACTGCCGCGTGTTTCACTAAGGAACCTAACGCATCACCTCGACTTACTGATGCATGTACCACTCCAAACTTGGTGCCGTGTGCATGCCTTGGCACTCCCCTCTAGACCATTGTCCTGCCTCTTCAAGAAGTTCATTCTCTGCATCACAGTCTCACTCTTCAGGGAGTCCAGTCTTTGGTAATGGCCATGTTCCCCATGGAGTCGCATGCCTTCATCATTAAATGCTCCGCATTGCACGACCTTAAACTGAACATCCATGGTCCGCATTGCATGTCCTTAAACTGTACAACCATGGTCCACATTGCATGACCTTAAACTGCACAGCCATGGTCTGCATTGCATGACCTTAAACTGCACAACCATGGTCCGCGTTGCATGACCTTAAACTACACAGCCATGGTCCGCATTGCATGACCCTAAACTGCACAACAATGATCCGCATTGCATGACCTTAAACTGTACAGCCATGGTCCGCATTACAAGACCTTAAACTGCAAAGCCATGGTCTGCATTGCATGATCCTAAACTGCACAGCCATGGTTTGCATTGCATGACCTTGAACTGTACAGCCATGGTCTGCATTGCATGACCTTAAATTGCACCGCCATCGTCTGCATTGCATGACATAAACTGCACAGCCATGGTCCACATTGCATGACCCTAAACTGCACAGCCATGGCCTGCATTGCATGACCTTCAACTGCATAGCCATAGTCCACATTGCATGACCTTAAACTAAATAGCCATGATCTGCATTGCCTGATCTTAAACTGCACAGCCATGGTCCACATTGCATGACCTTAAACTGCACAACCACGGTCCATGCTGCGCGACCCTAAACTGCATAGTTGTGGTCCAAACTATACAACCCTAAACTGTAGCGGTGGTTTAGTTGCACGACCTTAAATTGCACGGTCTTGATTGCATGACCTAAAACTGCATAACCACGGTCCAAGCTATATGACCTTAAACCATAGTGCACATCCTGGCCGCATGACGTTAAATTGCTTTGCCCAGGTCTAAGAGGTGCGACCTTAAAACATGCCCCCATTAGGCGAACACACCCTTTCACGTGCATCTCACACACATTCTCTCTAACCATCCCATTTATGTGCGCATTCCCTCTTCTTCTCCCTAGTGAGCCTACTTAGCCACCCACCCCTTTCACGTGCATCTTGCGCTTGTTCTCCCTAACTACCCCATTTGTGTACACGTACACTCTTCTTTTCTCCAGCGAGCCTACTTAGGCGCACATGCCGTTTACGTGCATCTTCATGCACGTCTTCCCTAGCCGTCCCATTCAAGTGCGCATGCCACTTTCACCATCTTTCATCATCCAGATGGTAATATTCACCCTCACCTAGTGGGTCTCCACCTTTCACCTACCATCCAATCAACTCTCTACAGGCACCTTCATGCCTTCCTCTCAAGTGAGTCAAAGTCATCACCAGGCTCACTCTTTGGCCTCTACAGACTGCCATTCCTTACTACTATGGTCCAGCTATACGGCCCTAAACTATAGTGCGCGTCCTGGCCGCATGACGTTAAAAGGCTTGGCATAAGTCTCACAGGCACGACCCTAAAACATGCCTCCTAAAACAAAATGGGCATGGTGTACACCTGAGCAAGGGAATGCCATGAGTAAAAATGACGAATGGGCATGGTCCCGAAACCATGAGTAAAAGAGTTCCGTAGAAACAGAAACCCAGGCATGGTGAAAAAACCAAGAGGGCACCGTGAGTAAAAATGGATGAAAAGGGTGGACAAGACCACAGGTCATGAGAAAAAAAGCCCAAAAATAACAAAAGTTATTGAAAGTTGTCTTCACGGAACCACTTCTCCTGTTCAAGTGAAAACCTACAAAAGGGCGCTTGGACCGACAAGACAAGCTGACGCACAACTACCACCTCATCCGACATTCAATTTCCAAATGGTCATGATGCTAATGAGGACTGCCTAAAATCCTCAAAAGCCAGCATCCATTCGCAGGCCAGATGGCTCGTCAGGGAGTGAGAGCCAAATAAGATATCCTCGGTTTCGTGGCTCATCAAGGAGTGAGAGCCACACAAGATCTCCCCATTTTCCATGGCTCATCAGGGAGTGAGAGCCTCACAAGATCTCCCCAGTTTCCACAGCCCATCTGAGAGTAAGAGCCCCACAAGATCTCCTCAGTTTCTACGGGTCATCAGGGAGTGCGATCCCCAGAAGATCTCCCCAGTTTCCATGGCTCATCAGGAAGTGAGATCCTCATAAGATCTCTCCAGTTTTATGGCTCATCAGGGAGTGAGAGCCGCATAAGATCTCCCCAGTTCAACAGCAACAAGAGTCCTTGAGGGCGAGGATAATGACCAAACGATCCATCTAGAAATGCTAAGAGCCATCACGAACGCAAGAAACTAACGAAGCCAGGTTCTAACTTGCCATAAGCTTAAGGGTAGTCTTCACCAAACCCCTTAGCCTACATGGGACCAGACTTTTGGGTTGGGTCAGAAGCCCCCGACTAGACCCCATTAGACGGGACTTACAAGAGATACCTTGAGCATCAAAATCAAACCTGGTGTAGCAGAAAATAGTGTTGAGCGAAGGTTCATAGAATTTGGCCTTCAAAAAAAGGCCTGGTTCTGTACGAGGAGGTCCTGACAATGACCTCATGCTCCAAAACCATAGATAGTCTCTTGAGGGTGGGGACTCTACAAAGATCCCTCAAACATCAGAATGATTACACTTATCGATTCTCTTGAAGCATAACATTCGGCGGGGCATGCTGTTGGAAGGTATTTTTCATCAACATGGGGCCCCTGCTAAATAAAGGCCTAGCAAGTAGTGGAAATTTGGACAGTCTCGGAACAGCCCCAGAACTGGCCAATATCTTCATGAGGTCTGTCAAGAGTCTCCCACCAAGTTTCGTTGCAACATGTCTAAGGCAGTGTAGACGGATAAATAGTTCCGACAGAATTGGCCTCTAGCACCCTGAAACGGACCCCTATAGCTAGATCTACATTTTTAGCATCTCAAATTACCATGGGACCACCACTATTAGATCCGACACTGTTAGAAACCCCCAAGGGTCAAGTTTCAGCTCAAACAAACATTCTAAGAAGAATTGATAGGCGAAAGAGTGAAACAGGAGAAGCCGCACCCTATTCCCGTGCGGTAACCCTGCAACAAAACACCATTGAAGAGACAGTCATGACTAGTGACTTTCGATGCTCATATCTCACTCGTCCTAAGTTAGATCACTCTCAAATTTGGTGAGCATGTTCGTCTCATCAAGACGAACAATTTGATATGTGGCAAGCCTCGTGACGATGCTCGAGCACGGAGAAAAGCTAGAGAGAAGTTTCTAATCTGTGAAAAAAAGGGCAAAACATTCAACAGCGTCATGCCTCGCTCGAGTGGGCAAATCACGCCGCTCATGAGCCCAATTAACGTGAGACTAATTCCATTACGGGTGTAAGGTATCGGGCCATATCTGACCCGAACCTAGTACATCATTAACGGTCGGATTCTGCACACGAAGCCGACGAACAGACTGTAAATTTTGTCATTCGATTCCTTGTATCCGACCAAACTTCCTAACTCACAAAATCTTCGTTCAACAACAAAAGCAAGTGCGTTTGGTGCCCCGTACTCGTAGTGGCATGCTTAGTGTGACTCAGTGAAGAAAACACAGGAAAATGTTAAGGAATGAACACACTATCGATAAAAAATTTCAAGATCTACTCAAATTTCTAGCCACATGATCGTGCACCAAAAGCATGATCCACGGCTCGAAGTTGGTATCGAATCAATTGCCATACTGAGCCCTATATGAAAATGATCATCTTACGATCAACCAGGCACCAGAACGACCCCAGATTAGCCATGCAAGATCATGCAAGTTCTAGGGCAACACATGGACTGTCTTGAAATTCTGTGACTTGTTAGGAAGGGGCAAATCCATCTTTTTGCACTCTATTTTCTACTTTATTTTAATTCAATTTAATCTTAATTTCTAGTAATTAGGGTTAGTTTATATCATCCACCGATGTTTAGGGTATATTTCTATATATACGTACCATCATTTTACGCGAGAAGGTTGAGGCATACACTCACAAGAGAGAGTTTTCACTTATTACAAGTTTCTCTTTCTTACCATTGTGGTCTCACATTTGAGAGGGAGAGTGAGGTGAGAAAAAATTTTGGCTGGTACCCCTAGGGTTGAGGTAAATCTTCTCTCTCTTCCTTTTTTATTTTCTTCTTCTCTCTCTCTTCTCCCTCTTATTCGTATGAGTTCCTTGCCGAGGTTGTGTACGACAGTGGCAGTGTCGTGCATGCCTCTCCCTCGGCTTCATAGGTTGTGCATGGTGAAGGTAGCACCATGCACGAGTCCCCCTCCCCTTCTATTCGTCTATCTCTTTCTTCAAGTGAAGTCTGTAGATGGCTCTACTTATCGCCACCCACAGGCGTAGCCGTGATGTCTCGTGTGCCTCATCAGGAGCTGGCACTGTCCACAAGGGATGCGCCATCTCCTTGCATTGCCCACCACGATGCTTATTAGTGTTCGGACTTCCCTCTTCTCATTGCCATCTCATTCTCTCCTCTCCACCTCTTTCTCCTCTCACTTGACTGAGGGTAGACCTAGCCTTTCACCGACACACTGACCTCGGTTTCGAGTAGTATTCCCGTCGTGATGGTCCTGAGAACCATGCCCGTCTTACTACCACTCCGAGTTGGTGATTTTTGGTCATCATGCTAATCTCACCCCCACGTTAAGCTCTCTTCTCTTTTCTATCTTTCACCGAACCTTGCACTTCATCGCCTCCTCATGTGAACGTGCATTGCCCTAAGACAAGGGTGGGTCCCTTCAACCCACTTATCGTATAAATTAACTATAGAAGTGTTGTGCATAAAAACAAGAGGATTGCAGGTCAAGGGAGGCGATTTCAAACTAACTCAAGCAGCCGAGGGGCCTTCTTCGTGATCTAAGAGGGTGTACACGCGAGCCAGCACGAGTAAGTCCCGAACCCACCTAAAATTCCTCTTTCATTGGTTGATATACCTACCCTTGCCCTCGAGCAAGGTTCCGAGAGAGTGATCTCAAATCCTAGGTTAACAACAAACCTGAGACACGTGCTGCCAGATCACCTAGATCTGGAGGGCGAGATCGAGGCACCTAACCACTACCCTATGATGAAGACTCAGGATCGCCCAAGGACTCAGGAACGAGTGTTCGCCCTCACGGAGCAAGAGGCAAAGGCATCAACCTCAGTAATCTGAGGTACGCTCTCAATTTGTGATGCTAAAGCTAGAGCCTTAATTGACCCTAGATCTTCTCACTCGTTTGATGCACCCCATTTTGCTTGTCACTTGAATGTTGTACACGCACAGCTTAACTACACCCTGGTAGTATGCACACCAATGGGAGGCTCTATGGATTCAGATAGAGTGTATAAGCAGTATAAGGTCTCAATTGATGGTTGTGATCTGCCAGTAGATCTAATTCACCTAGATATTCAAGAATTTGACATCGTCTTGGGCATGGATTGGCTGTTTACGCACCGTGCCACCGTCGACTGTCATGAGAAGACATTGACCTTTAAACATCCTAATCAATTAGAATTACACTTTGAGAGAATTAAAGATACTTCTCCTCTGCATTTTATCTGTGCCCTCCGAGCCTCCCACCTCCTGACTAAGAGATGTGTAGGGTATCTAGCCTATGTTATAAAGAATAGGGGTGTTTTGTCCTAAGAGTACCTTGAGGTATTCCCCGAAGAGTTGTCATCTCTGCCTCCAGTAAGAGAAATTGACTTTGAGATAGATGTCGCCCCAGGCAATGCGCCCATCTCCAAATCCCCATATAGAATGGCTCCAGCAGAGTTGAGGGAATTAAAAGAGCAGCTGCAGGAATTGTTGAATAAGGGGTTCATCTGACCTAGTGTGTCAACCTGGGGTGCACCAATCCTGTTCGTGAAGAAGAAGGATGGGTCCCTAAGGCTGTGTATTAAGTATAAGCAGTTGAACAAAGTGACAGTGAAGAACAAGTACCCTCTGCCTAGAATTGACGACTGCTTTGATCAACTCCAAGGAGCCCAGGTGTTAACTAAAATCGATCTCTGATCAGGATATCACCAAATTAGGGTGAAGGAAGGAGACATCCCAAAGAATGCCTTCAGAACTTGATACGTTCATTATGAATTCCTTGTGATGCCGTTCAGGTTAACCAATGCCCCTGCTGCATTCATGGATCTAATGAATAGGGTGTTCCAACCGTTTCTAGATCACTTTGTGGTGGTCTTTATTGATAATATTCTGGTGTACTCAAAAGGCTAGGAGTTACATAAGCAGCATCTAAGATCTATTTTACAAACCTTAAAGTCAGAAAGGTTGTATGCGAAATTTAGTAAAAGTGAGTTTTGGCTTCCCATCATAACCTTCTTGGGTCACATTATTTTCAAGGATGGGATGGCGGTCGACCCCTCCAAGGTTGATGTCGTACTTAGATGGGAGAGACCAGCAAATGTGACTGAAGTTCGTACTTTCCTGGGGTTAGCAAGATACTATAGGTGTTTAGTAGAGGGATTCTCAAAGATGACGCATCCCCTAACTCGGCTGACTCAGAAGAATGTAAAATTCATATGGTCAGAAGATTGTGAGAGAAGTTTTCAAGAACTTAAAAAGAGACTGACCACTGCCCCGATCCTGGCATTGCCTGAGGGACATGAAGACTTTGTGGTTTGTACTATTGCATCTCATAAAGCTCTTGGGAGTGTACTAATGCGGAGTTGTAAGGTTATTGCTTATGCCTCCAAGCAATTAAAGCCGCACGAGCATAACTATCCCACTCATGATTTGGAACTCGCGACAATCGTATTTGCACCAAAACTTTGGAGGCACTACCTTTATGGAGCCCACTTTAAGGTGTTCACGGACCGCAAGAGCCTCAAATACTTGTTTTCCCTGAAAGAGTTGAACATGAGGCAAAGGAGATGGATGGACGTATTAAATGACTATGACTGCACAATCGAATACCATCCAGGTAAGACTAATACAATAGCTGATCCCTTAAGTCGGAAAACCATCGTCTCCATGACACAATTGATGGTTCGCGAAATGAAGTTGTTGGAGGATGTAGTGGAATGACACCCATCTCAACCTCTCGTTGAAGGGAGGGAAGTATTGTCATGTCTAAGGGTGGAGCCCCAACTCTTCCAACAAGTCCGAGCGGCTCAAAAAGAAGATCCCCACCTGATGAAAATCCTCGAAGACCTAAAGATAGAAGGGAAAGAGGATTTTTCTGTAGACAGTGATGGATTGTTAAGTTTTAAGGGCCGAGTATGTGTTCCCAATGATGAAAGTGTAAAAAGGGCCATTATGAAAGAAGCACACCACACTCGCTACACGATACATCCTGGGGGTACGAAGATGTATCAGGATTTGAAAAGAGCATTCTTGTGGAACAACATGAAGTGAGACATGGTGCAGTTTGTGGCTAAATGTCTAACGTGCCAACAGGTGAAGGCCGAACATCAGAAACCTGCTGGGTTATTACACCCTCTGCCCATACCAGAATGGAAATGGGAACGCATCAAATTGGATTTTGTCTCTGGGTTACCAAGATCTAGTGCAGGGAATGATAATATCTGGGTCGTGGTGGACCGACTGTAAGGCTGCTCACTTCTTACCGGTTCACATGACCTATACATTAGACAAGTTAGCCCAGCTATACATCGGAGAAATTGTGAGACTTCATGGGATTCTTATCGGCATTATATCAGAGACCCCAAGTTCACTTCTAAGTTTTTGGCATGTCTACAATCAGCTCTGCGGACTGAGCTTACTTTTAGCACTGCCTTTCACCCCCAAACAGACGGGCAGTCAGAAAAGATTGGGAGCATGGCATACCGACTTGCCCTGCCACCTGACTTGGCAAACTTCCATAATGTCTTCCATGTATCCATGCTAAGAAAATATCAGCCCGACCTTTCCCATGTTTTGGAGCACGAACCGTTCTTGCTTTAAGAAGCCTTGACCTACATCGAGCAGCCTATCAAAATATTAGACCAGAGGATAGAGGTATTGCCAAATAAAGAGATTCCCCTAGTACGGGTGTAATGGTAATATCACATGAGGGAAGAGTCAACATGGGAGTGGGAAGATGAAATCAGGGAGAAATACCCCCAGCTCTTTGAGTGATGATTATGGGGCCATAATCCTTTTTAAGAGGGGGATGATGTTAGGACCACAATTTGATTTCACCGGACCACTCATGGCAGTAGAGAGAGAGTAAGGGTCGAGACAGACGAAGGCGCACGACCGGTGCTAAGGGCAAAGGTTAGCGCCGTCTGGGTGTTTGGGTCTAGTGCCATCCATGTAACATGGAAGCTATCGCCGTGCATAAGAATGAAGAAAAGGGTAACGTCGCATGCGAACGAGGGGTATCGCTGCGAGCATAAGAGAAGTCTCACTGTGCGCAAAGGTGTAAGGAGATTAACGCCGCACGTGAAACAAGGTATCGTTGACTGAAGCATCGCCGCAAGCTTATCAACGTCTAGATTGTGTACGAGGGAGAGAGGAGGGAGAGAGAGGCGGGAGGTTATCACCATGCGTGTTAAGCGTTGAATGATGGCCGACTGAGTCAGCACCGCACCACTTTTTTCAGAGACGCACCACACAGCTGACGCTCGCTACAGTTTTGTTGCCGTTCTACCGTGACGTCAACCACAGTGAGCTTCACCAACTCCCACCAATCCTCACCTACCCCTGTGCCTTTAAATAGTGCCCCCTACTCAGCACTGTGTGCGTGCCTGCACCATAGCCGTGAGAGTGCTATCACTGTGAGGAGGCCTCTAGGATGAAGAAAATTGCGTGAAGCTGCTGTGGGGAGCACCAAGGGTGGCGGGTGAACTGCATGAAGGGAGTGGGGAGCACCGTGAGCCAGTAAGTGTGTTTAATGTTATGTTCTTCAGCTTAATTGGAACTTAACGGAACATTGTCAATGGAAAGAATGAATGGAGAACGAATGAAATAGGGTAGAATGAATGGTTGAGAATGAATTGTTAATTTTAAAGAAATCTAAGGGCCTTTTCTTGCCAAAGTTGCAAGCGTATCCAATGAGGTTTAAGTTGATTCATAAGTAAGTAACATGGCAATGAGGCATAGAATTCCCATCAAATGTTAGGGCTGTTGTTCAAAGCTTTTCACTAGCTAAACGACGCCCGTTTGGGCCCACATTAGCTTCAAGCAAATGATATACATGTATATTTAAAGTTTGTTTCTTGCACCATATTATAATATCATGAAAATTAAGAGTTATGATCCCTTATGCTAGATATGTCATTGCCACAGTTGCTGTAAATTTCCAACAACTATGAACCTGTTTGGGCCACATTTTTGACAAAGTGAATGACACATAAATGCCCCAAATAACCGATGTAAAGCTTTGCGAATGAACATAAAGTTGCATGGTTTGAGATTCTTGAAACTCCCTATAAATGTTGAGTGATATTCGATAATGCATAGACATGTCATTACTCATCACTATTGCTCATTTGAGGCCTCACCTTGATCTTGAGAATAAAGTTTGATTTTCTCAATAAGTAAGTCATCTAACTTCTTGCGTAGTTATTAAGATGTATTGATCACGTAATAAGTGTGAATGCCACATGATAATTGCCATGTATATGCTATGGGAATATGTGAATGATTCTACTTAACAAAGTGTTAGGTGAAGATTAAACGACGCGATACTGATACGATTGATTTGTGATGAAAGTTTCATGATAATTATCAAAATGCCATTGATGACACTCATGTATGAATGTGATGCTATGAATCATGAATAAATGCACTATGATGATTGCCATGTTGTTATGATACTATTATGATGAGAATGTGATGTATATGCCATGAGGCAAATGAATTGACTGGTATGAATGGGATGGAATGAGGCCTTTATGATGACCACTATGCATTGGGACCAGATCCCATTGATAGTGGGTATTGTACTATTTTATTGATAAGAATTCTAACTACTAGCATTGGGACCCGAGCCCATTGGTAGTGGATACTGTACTTGTCATGACCATGCCCCTTGCCCTACAGATGGGTGACAGAGTGCGGGATCGCGACCTAAGGTCGCGAATGTCACTCAGGTGGGAGTGGCTCAACGCATGAAAATGCGGAATCAAGAGCAAACAATGAAAGAAAACTAGAATAAAACCATTCATTAAAAAACTAACAATTCAAAAGTATAGCCATTTCATTCATCCGATGTTAAAAGTCTTTACAATTCCTTCTTAGCACTACTGGTCCAAAATAAACAAAATGAGGTACACCACACATTACTGAGACATCCAAAACATACAATGAAAGTCTTCAAAGGACGACTTTTTATCCTCTCGACTTCAAGCTTCAAATCCCCCAATGGTCACCCACCTTAAGCACAGTTGTCAACACTCTTCACTCTACAGTTATGAAAATAAGATGGAAGGAGCTAATAGCCCAGAAGATCAAACCATTGCATTCCATCTAGCATGATAGTGATAACAAATATGCAACACACATATGCACATGCATTAAATAAAGTCCCTCAACATGCTCTTCACATTCTAACCGAAATGTGAGAAAGGCAGTTCAATATATATATGCATAAGTCACAATCACCTTTCTTAAAGTAGAGTAATAAAGACAGAAGATCATAATTACAGTTAAAAGGTCATGCAGAAAGCAGATCTATCTACTCTTGAAGTAGAAGCCACATCAATTAGGCTAAGCCAATCCTGAACTTGGGACTTTTACCCTTACTCAGGAGGGTGGACCTTGACAAGTGGACGACCCACTTCATAAGGCCCTCACACACTCACACATCCTCAGCACGCTTTGGGGTTTTCGATAGGGCCTTGCAAGTCACTACCCTCTCCTTACGCCCTTTTGGAGAGAGGACGTTACACTACCATTAGGTGACTCAATACGTAGTTCCCATCTTGAGTCCCATCCTATCATGAGGAGTCAGGGAAAAATTGCAGCTGCCAGCACCATCATTCACACAGTAGGTGCCCTTTCACATAACATAATAACATCACCGCTATCGGTACCATCATTCACACAGTAGGTACCCATCCACATATAGTATAAGCATCATGATACCCTCATTCACACAGTAGGTATCCATTCACATATAACATAAGCATCATGATATCATCATTCACATAGTAGGTATCCATTCACATATAGCATAAGCATTATTAAAATCAATGCAATTCATATCGCAACAGGGCATTCATCATAATCATGCTTCGATGTCATAGCACGGCCTAACTTCATTATCATGCATGTGCACGAGCGCTCACAATTGGGGTTCTAACGTTTGGACGATTTAGAGTTTGAAGATGGTTTCAAAATCAATTTGGTGTCATACACACCTATCTCTCACTTGGGAGTGGTTTAAAGACAACAGGATTTCGTTTGATGTCTTAAAGGTTCAAGGTAATGAGGGCTACCTAACTGCCCCCTGCTGCGTATAGTGGATAGCAACGTACCCTGCTTTAGATCATTATAACAATCAAACCGTAAGGAAAGTTGTGAAAGGTACAAAATAAAAGTTTAAGGCAAGATGTATATCTTTCTAACAAACCAAATTTAAAATCATTTGGATTCCATTTGGTGGTTCAAAATTTCGTGGCAAACATGATGATAGTTCTGATTTTCATCAATACTGGCCACAGTGACATACCTTCATAATGCAAGGTATAACTTTCAATCTAGAAAGCTTTTCAAAACAGTTTCCCATGCAAATTTTATGCAATTCAAAGATATTTCAAATGGCTATGGTTTGGCCGGAAATGCACTTCGTTTGGCAATCTAAAATCAGTGACCACAGTGGTATAAATGAAAAATCCAGGAAAACAGTCAATAAAAATATACCTTCACGTTTTGAAACATAACTTCATTTCTGTAAATAATTTCAGAAATGGGTAAAAACAAACATTTTACTAGACTCATATATCTTTCCAACGGGGTGGTTTGAGGTCAATTGGACTCAATTTGGGGGTTCAAAACCACCTATAAGAACATGCAAACTTCTGGAATTTCACAGTGGCATATAACATATCTCAAGCTTACATGCCATGATCTTCATTTCATGGTGAGGAACATAATAACAACCATTATCTCACAATGTGAACACACACATAATCAGACATAACATGCATTTCTTACATAATCTAAGAATCATGCATTCATTCTTGACATTCACCATTATTATAGGACAAGAGCCCCAATTTCTACATAAAAAGGTGTAAGGATTTTCTTACATCACATACACTTTCATTCTCATTTTAGATGTATAAATTCCATGCATCCTTACGACTATCATGCAATGGTGATGGATCCACTTACCTAAACAATAGTAGTGTATTCTCACTTCTCTCCTCACAGCTTTCACTCACCCAACTATGGATGCCCACCAACAATCACTTCTTCCCACCTTATGTCTTAAAGAGATAGATGAAGTAAGAATGAGTGGCACGGGTGAGGAAGGCGGCTTAAGTACTCTTGGGTTGAGGTGGCTGGCCAAGTGTCACCAAAAGATTGTAAAATCTAGACATGTGGCCCTCAATCAGCATGCATTCAACAAGTGGCATAGTCAACTCATGCACGTTAGAGACACAACCAGCGCTGACACTCAATCCAACAGACGCTGACACTTTCTTCTCTTCTCAGTCGTGCTTCACTCAATCCAGCCGACGCTGGCCTCTTCTCCAACTCACTCGACATTGGCTCTTCCAACCGGCACTGGCCTCTTCACACAAATCCACCGGGCGCTGGCTCTTCCAATCAGTGCTGACCTCTTCTCCAACTCACCCGACGCTGGCCTTTGCAATCAACGCTGGCCTTTTCACTCAATTCCACCTGGCGTTGTCTCTTCCAACCGGTGCTGGCCTCTTCACACAAGTCCACCAAGCACTGGCTATTCCAACCGGCGCTGGCATCTTCTCCAACTCACCCGGTGGTGGTTCTTCCAACCAGCGCTGACCTCTTCACACAAATCCACCTGGGTCTGGCTCTACCAACCGACGCTGTTCTCTTCTCCAACTCACTCAGCGATGGCTCTTCCTTAGCCTCCCTATCCGGCCATGTCTTTTAATTGGCTGGGAAACATTTTGGTCATCGCATGACTACTATGCATTGAGACTTGAGCCTTTGGTAGTGGATACCGAACTAAATGATGAGAACACTAGCAGCTACATGGTGGGACCCAAGCCTATCGGTAGTGGAGCTAGGTTCACCAAGATAGTGATGTCGACGTATTCCCTAGCCTACACAATGACTGGAATAAGTTAGGGAAGAAAAGAGGGTCCCTCCCTATGATTCATGATATGAGATGTGAAATCTTATTTGATGCCTTGCAAGCTGACGACCTATCGAACCCCCAATGTGCATTGGGAACCGTGTGCATGAGTTGAGGGTATTATAAAGTGGATTGCATCACTTGTCATCACCCTCCCTCCTGTGGGATGGTAGAAGTCCTAAGCAATGGGATTGGCTTGGCCCGATGGATAGAGCTTCTACTAGCAGGAGGAGGTGAGTATGAGATGCATATATTGGAACTATGATTCCTTTGTATTGCTTGCCTGGTGTTGCTTATGTTGGATGCACTTTTATATTAGATATCATGTTATATTGGCTGCATTTATTTGACAACCAGTTTGCTCGACTACTGCACTATGATAAATGATGATTAATGACACTATTCTTTGCACATGAGTATGTTTAATATTAATGCATAACACTAGATCAGCTTATGAGCTTCAAAGCTCATTACCCTATATTCTTCTCCCTGTAGATTGAAAGCAACAAGTTGCAAGTTGGAGGTGTGGGCTGCAGCTGAAGACTGAAGCTACTACTTTTCGTAGAAGCTCGAGAATCTTGTAGGTTTTGGGCCCTTAACAGTACTTAGATTGTTCTTCGTAACTTTGTATCTATGGGCCTTGAAGCCTTGCACTCTTTTGTACCACTTTTGGGATGTAATATAATGTAACATCTTTTTGACGTATGGTTTGGCCAAGTTTTAAATTCTAGACTTATGTAAGCCTTTACTTTCCTTGGTTTGCTCGATTTTCGAGAAAGAGGTGTTGAATCTACTCTAACCTGAGAGACAAACGCCACATTGGGATCACGAACCCAAGCTCGGTCACCCTCCGTCAGGGCAAGGTTGGACGGTCAGGGGCGGGGTCATGACTTTAACCCTGATTGCAAGAGCTTGATGGAAGAGAAGATCAGAAGAGGACTTTTTTTTGTTATGGTGACACTAAGGACTGGGATAGAAGGGTGGCACTGTAGCACTAAGGCTCCGGTGCCGAAAATAAGGAGGTGGCATTAACGCCCAGGATAAAAGGTGGCATTGGAGCACTAAGGCTCCGACGCAAAAAATAAGGAGCCAGCACTAAGGCTCAGGATAAAAGGGTTGCACCGAAGCACTAAGGCTCCGGTGCCGAAAATAAGGAGGCAGCACTGAGGCCCGTGATAAAAGGGTGGCACTGGTGCACTAAGGCTCCGGTGTCGAAAATAAGGTGGCAACACTAAAGCCCGAGATAAAAAAAGGTGGAACTAGAGCCAAAAATTTTGACTGGGGCTGGAGTTTTTTTTTTTGGAAGGCACTGGGATCGGAGGTCTTTTTTGGAAGGCACTGGGGCCGAATTTTTTTTTTTGAAAGGCACTGGGGCTAGAGTTTTTTTTTGAGGCACTAGGGCCGGAGTTTTTTTTTTTGGGGCACTGGGGCTGAAATTTGTTTTTTGTTTTTTGGAAGGCACTGGGGCCAGAAGGAGGAGGTTTGGCCTGAAGGCCGGAAGAAAGAGGCTTGGTCCAGGTGCCCTTTGCGGGTTTTCACCTCAACCGAAGGGATATGGCACTAGCAGAGTGGTTTTCACCATACCCTTTGTTGGGGCATTTTTACCCGTGACTTCGAAGCCACGTCCACTCGTTCATTTTCGCTATTACTCATATCGCCCTTTGCTGGTTTTCGCCATTCACAGGTTTTTTCTAGAACTCTTTTACTTATGGATTTATGGCCATGCCCGCCTGTCATTTTTACTCATGGTGCCCTTTGCGGGTTTTCACATGCCCTTGCTTTGTTTGTTGGGTGATTTTACCTATACCCCTTTTGGCTAAGTTCATCTGAAGCTATTTTATTTTTACTCACAGTGAATCTCATCATGCCCGACTTCTTTCTTTTTTCTTCTTTTTTTTTTAAGGGGGGAGGAGGGGTCACTAGTGTAGTGAGCCTTGGCGGAGGAGTCTTGAGAGTTTTGAGGGTGCGGCCCTACTTCGGATCGATTGTAGCTGCTGGTAGCTGAGGCAGGGGCTCTTCTTCCCTTTTTTGAGTATTGCCTAGAATAGTAGATTTATTGTGACCCAAGCAGTTTGTGCCCGTGTGGGGTTGATGATGGTGGTGTTCACAGGAGGTGTCCGATGCTACCCGTGGGGGTGAGATGTTGGAAGCACCCACGGGTAGGTGGAATGATGGAAGCACCCACGGGTAGGTGGAATGATGGAGGTACCTACGGGGGCTGGAGTGAAAGAGTGAAGAGGCACCTGCGGGGGGTGGAGTGAAAGAGGTACCCACAGGGATGTGGAATGAAGGAGGTACACGCGGGGGTAATGGAATGAAGAGGCACAGGCACCCACAGGGGATGGAATGACGAAGGCACCCGCAGGGGATGGAATGATGGAGGTACCCGCAGGGGTTGGAATGATGGAGGCACCCTCGGGGGGTGGAATAAAGGTAACCGCGGGTGGTGGAATGATGGAGGCATCTGTGGGGGGTTGGTATGGAATGAAGAGGAACCCGTGGGGGGTGGTGTGAAGCTAGGTACCCACGGGGGGGGGGGGGGGGGGGGGGGGGGAATGATGGAGGCACCCGCAGGGGGTGGAATGATGGTACCTATGCGGGGTGGAATGATGGAGGCACATGGAGGGGGTGGAATGATAGTACCCATGGGGGGTGGAATGATGGAGGCACCCACGGGGGGGTGGCGTGGAATGAAGAGCCACCCACGGGGGGTGGAATGATGGAGGCACCCATGAGGGGTGGAATGAAGGTACCCTCGCGGGGTGGAATGAAGGTACCTGCGGGGGGGTGGAATGATGGAGGCACCCGTAAGGGGGTGTGGAATGAAGAGGCACCCACGGGGGGTGGAATGAAGGTAGTACCCACGTGGGGTGTGGCATGATGGAGGCACCCTTGAGGGGTAGAATGAAGGAGGTACCCGCAGGGGGGTGTGGAATGAAGGAGGTACCCGCGAGGGGTGTGGAATGAAGAGGCACCCACAAGGGATGGAATGATGGACTGCCCTGGAGAAAGAATGCTTAAAGAGGTGACACTCAATTCACGAGGCGCCTATAAGTTGGGGTGAGGTCAAATGGGGAGTGCCACATGGATGGCGATGCCTCGGCGTAATATCCGCTTGAGTGAGATACTGATAACGCCAGGCTGACAGCATAGCTGAACGAGATATAACCGTGACACTTCGTGAGCAGCACCTGGTAGGTGAGGCGTGAGAAGGTTTAAATGTCGTGGTCAACGAGGAACCGTTGTGGTCACACATGGCCAAGCAGCTGAGCAGCATGCTGCTCGAGAAGCAGAAAGCTTCGATGAGGCTAGGCCCTTTAAAAGGGGGATAGGCAGGAGAGCATGAGGGCAACTTCTTTTTCCCCTTTGTGATTCTAGGCCCTTTGATGAGCCTAGGCCCTTTTCTTGATGTTCCTTTGTGTGGAGGTGGCTTGGAGAATTCATTTTCTTTGAAGGACTTGGCTGGTGAGCGATGCTCGCTGCGGGGGCTGACTGCTTGACACCGGCCTTCAGGGTATGCGTGAGCATTGAGCATCCTCATGAAGGTGTTCACCCTCTCAGAGGCGACGATGAACCCATGATAGAGGGTGAGCTTGTTGCTCTGATGCTCCTCGATTTGTGTGAGACCCATGGCATGAAGCCCGCGGCCGTGTATGAGGTGCTGGGGGCCTGTTGTCCTTGTTGGTTGGGGTGGTGCACCTAGACCTGACGCGTGTATTACCCCCGCCTAGGAGTGCCCGGCTATTCCCCTCCGAGGCGTGCCCGCTCTTCACCTTCGTAAGGTGACAGGAAAGAGGAGGAAAAAATCGCTCTCTTCTCCAAAGCTTGCTTGAAGAGGGTGATACCCTCTCCTAGAGGAGGCCACACTGGTGAGGACGTGGCAGAGTTTGTGGAGAGATTTATCTCAGAATAGATGTACATTTTTTTTCTTGCAGTTACGAACTGTAACCACAAAGCTGTAATGCTTTCGTTCATGGAATAAAATGAACTCCTTCCTTTTTAGTTTGCCTCTTTGCTTGCTGCTCCTTTTTTTGTGTGAGTCAGTGCAGTCCTTATCCCTACTGATGATGGGGATAAGAAGTGGTCGATGAAGTGCTTGTTGTGCCCACGGGGCAGTTGCTGCTTGTTGTATGACGGTTGGGATGCCCTTGCAGGTTTTCATCCCAACCCTCGGGGAATGTGTTGCTGCCAATTTTCGTAGGACCCCACATTTTTTTTTGGAGGACTGGAGAGGCTTCTGCACTTGGGCGAGACAAGGAACAAGGTTTGCTTGCTCGCAAAGGAGAGTGGTATAGGGGCATGCCCTGGGTGCTCTGAGTGGGCCCGTGTTGCTGACAGGTCGAGTGGGGTTGGGTTGCAGGCGTGAGTGGCGCTTGGATGGTGATGGTTGTGCCATTTCATGTATACAGAGAAGTTAATGTTGGGCAAGAGAGGCGATGTCGATGTCGTACGACGATTCGATTACGTGCCCCTAGTGCTTCCTCGAGATCGAGTGTAATCTTTTGCACATGTAGCACATTGTGTCGCGTGTCGTTCGGACGACCATACCTCTGAGGCATGTGGCGTTGGCTCGTGCGACGCTTCGATTCATATGCCAGCAGTGCTTTGGTGTCCAGCTTTTAACGCTTCGCATTACGTGCCATTGGCATTCTTCTGTGATTGGAGGGTGGTCGCCCATCGATTGGCTCTCGTGCTATCAGACTTTTTAAAAGGAGGGGTGTTCGCTTTCTCTTTTACCAAGGGTTTGCATCCCAAGTAAGAGCAAGCACTCTTTCTGCCTTTTGCTCAGGCCTCCTTTTCAGCGTTCACCTCTTTTTAGGCAGCACTTTTCGAGCAAGGACCATGGTCGGCCCTCCTCCATCACGTAATGCTGCTTGCTGGGGTCTGGGTATGTGGCTAGTGTGCCATTTTCACTCTGACTTGACCTCATTAGCCCCCTTCTTGTTTTTAGACAATAGTGAAACGTGTGAGGTTCGCTACTGATGAGACCTCAGCTTCGTCCGCCCTGGCATCTGTGTTGGCTGATACTGAAAGTTAGTGGGCCACTGACGAGCCCTCTTCAGAGCCTCTGGTTGTTCCCTCTGAGTCTTTAGCCCTTGGGGTCAGGGGACTTGTCGTCAATGTGCCCCGACTTGCTCTAGTAAGTTCCCTAGTTTTGGCTTCATCGGGGTTGAGGGGGCGTAGATTGTGCAACAGATATTCCATACGGGACTGAAGAGTTTGAAGGAATGCCCTCTTTCCGACCTCTAAGAGGGGATTGAGGGTGTCAAGGCTTGTGCGGCCAGCCTTTGGGCTATGGGTCGAGATGCGGAGACTTTCGGCCTGGTACAAGAGCTGCTGCAAAACCTCACAGATTGGGGTGTTGAGGCTCACTCAACAGAAACCTCAGCTCGAACGTCTTGCCTTGCATGTCTGGCAACCTTGAGGGCGAAGCTGGCAACTCAGCAAACCCTCGTGAGAGGTCATGAGAAGAAGAGAGAGAAAATTGCCTCTCGCCATGCCCGAATTGTGAGGGAGAAAGGGGAGATAAAAGAAGAGATCCAGAGCACTATAGACGAGATCGCTCTGTTACAGACCCGTGTGGCTGACTCGAGGGGCGACTGCAGTGCTATCGGGAGCTGATGGCTACAAACTCTTGCCGCTTGGAGCAGTTGGGTTCTGACATGATGGCGGTCACCAATCTGTCTGAGTCGGTCGCCGCAGATATCACTAGTGGTGAGGAGGAGATGCAGACTGCACTGGAGAGAACGTCAGAACTGAAGGCGAGGATACAGGAGATGCTCGACCTCTTTTAATGCTCTCTCTTCTCATTGTGAATGGGTCGACAACCCGCCTAGATTTTGTAACCTCATTTGTATATGTGAATAAGATAGTGATTTTTCTTATTCTTTTGAATTTGATGCATTTGAAGTTTCTTTTTCCTTCACACCTTTTTACTTCGCATTTTGCCTTTCACCCTCTTTGGGAAAGGGGAAGTAACAGCGAGAATTCAGACGCTTATCGAGCGGGTATTTGCTTGCCTTCCCGGGATGCCATGGACTCCTGCCAATGCATGGTCGTATGTTTGGGTGGTAGTTCTAGAGTCGTACCCCCACGACTATAGTAAGGCTTTCTTAAAGTCTTGCCCTTAAGATTGACAGTAGCATGCACCTTTAGGAACTCACGCCCGCATCACGGTCTTGGTGATAGTGGGCCGACCTCTCTCTGCAAAAAGGACTTGCCTTGGGATGAAGTAATGTAGGGTAGGTCGAGGGGGTAGGAGCTCCGCCTCGTCTGGGAGTGGGGTAGATTGGGCATTCTAAGCTAACGCGACTGGGCTCTCCCTACTGTGCCTTCTTGCTTTGAGTAGAAGGGGTTCTTATGCATGGGGCAGATGTCATGTCCGCGGGTTGAGTCGTGTTGTTACCGGTGTTTTTTGACCTTCAACAGCCATGATACACCTACCATGGTGCCGTAGTGCTGGAGGCAGAAGACTCGGAAGCGTTGGTAACAGGGCTCCATGCCTAGTCTGTTCCCGGATGGGAGTGAGGACATTGATGGGGTGTCCTGCCTCAGGGCGAAGCTTTTTCATCAATCAAGGATATCCATCCATCTTTGATGTATCCTTGAAGGATATCCAAGAACCCATAGCAGTGGCACAAGTCGTGACCACTCAGTCGGTGGTAAGGGGACCACGGGCCTTGGCCTTCACTGACCATTTGTCTTCGTGCCTTGGGGACATGGGCCACAATCATCTCATGCTGCATCGTTGGGTCTAAAAGAGTAGGGAGCTAGCAGAGCTGTGTCTCCTTCTCAGGAGCTTCATCATCAAGCTCTTCATGGATCGTGACCACATGACAGGCCTCAGGTGTCTCGAAGGCCTTCTTGAGGTCCTCCAAATTGATTTGCCCCTTTTGGATGCAGTCCTCCACGGGGTGCCCCAACATTTGGTGGAAAGCGCAGTAGTTGGGATGATCAATCCATTATGAGTGGTCCGACTGTTTGCTAGGCGAGAGGGTCACCATGTCTAGCTCAATCAGCATGCTAAGAGGGCCGGCACTCATGCCCTGTTGAAGTTGTGTTGTTGATCGAGTTTTTGCCTTAACTCCTCATTTCGTTGGTAGCTAGGCGGCGGATGTACTCTGCTGTAGTCCTGCTTTTGAGGGGCCTGCTGTTGTGCTGACCCCTGAACTCGTGGCTACAGGCCCCTAGAAGTGTCCAGCGTCCGTAAGGGGGCTGCATTGAATTTGGGTTGGGAAGAGATCGTAAACACTGTGCTGATCAGATTCTTGGGCTGACTGGCATGGGGGTTAGTTTTGCTGCCTTGAAATTTGGCCCCTTGGCACCTGCAGCTCTTGGATGCTTCTATTGATCATTCGTTACACATCCTCCTGTGTAAAAACCGATAGTGCAGCTTGGGGAACTGCGTTAGGTCAGACATCAGAAAAGGAGAGAGGATTGGGAGGCCTCGGCATTGGTACTAATAAGGGAGGCTGAGGCCTTTCCTCCTCCCCACATGGCGGTTTGGGAGGAGAGTTGGTCTCTTGGTGGTAGGAGACATTTGGCAACACTTCCTCTTTTCAGCCTGTTCAAGATGTTGCTCAAAAGATTCTCATGGCGGGCCTTCAAAATTTCGAGCTCTTCTCCGTCTTGGCCCACCATCATGACCTCGACAGGTCGGTCTATGTCAAGCAGCTCAAAAGGAGGGGTGACTCTAGTCCTCTTCGTGCTCTAGTCGGGGACCTCGGAGAGCAGGGGCAAGACCTGCCCTGTTTGGGCTCGTGCTTGTTTAAGGGCCCAAGTAAGTATGAGTTCGGGGTGACCTTGTGGCCGGGCCATCGTCGAGCTTAGTGCTTGAAGGCCTTGGGTCCCGTTTTACTCTGTCAGCTCTTGATGGCCTTGGGGCCAAAGATCTGGCAGAGCAGGGTCACCTTCTTGTGCCTCGACGACGTTAGAGTCGGTGGCGCTGCTGTCATAGGGCTCCTCTGTATCCCACAGGAGGTGGAGCGGTTTTCGCTGGTGAGGTCCTTCGCGGTGGAGGACATCACCTTTCATGGTAGGAGACGAACCTCTATTTCCCTAGCTTGCTTGAGCCACAAGCCTTGGTACACTTTCTCCTATAATCAAAATCGGGTCGAGTCCTCCTCCCAGCAGGTCTGTTCTATCGACGCACGGGCGGAGTCGACAAGCTGAGATAAAGTAAGACATCCAGGAAAGAGAAACATCGTAGGTGGCAGTGGAGTTCGAGGGTCCCTGGCAAGGAAAGTGGTGTGACGGGCAGCCACTGACGACGTCCTCTCCATCTGGATTTTACACCGAGGGGCGGCTTGTTGACGCATGGGGTGAGACGCGGAGAGGATGGTACTTGGAGGGAACTTCCTTGAGTACCATGCAATGAGTGGCATGGAAGTGGTAAGTGGATGGATGGGTGTTCGTTCCCTTCCGAAGCCGAGAACTTCCTTGGACCTGCATTGTGTGTGCACAATCCATAGTGGTATTGGGGTGGCCATAAGGCTAAACCCTTGTGTGGTGATGGGAGGAGTGCGTGTGACAACCACCCGTTTAGCCGGCGAAGCCATCAATCCCCCAGAGTGCATGTGTGCTTATTTAGTGAACTTCCCATTGTCTCGGGAGTGTCACCTGTCGATCGAGGGTTGGTTCTTAAGCTGCCTCAAGCCGTGGAGATGACATGCATGGTGTGAGTAGCGTGAGAGCCACCAGCGCCACGCCCAGGTTGAGAGCGACCCGAAATGGTTTCAAGGATTGGGGTAGGTTGCCACCTGCCCCGATTCATTATTATGGTGGTCAGGCCTCCAGAGAGTTTATAGATATGGGTACGTCAAGTAGAGTGACCGCACGAGTTGACATGGTGATCGCCAGCGAGTGATATTTGTGTGGGGGTGTCGACGTTGGTGACACCACTATGTGATGCAGGCACGATTGCCTTTCGGCTACCCGTGGCGACGACAGTCCTGTAAGGACCAACTAAGTGAGAAGGAGAAGCAGTGTGGGGGCCGCTTTGTTGTCTTTGGCTGGTGGGGTGCCCGCCAGCGACAGGGTGTTCTAGTGATGGGGCGGTAGTAGAGTCACCCGTGTAGTGGGTTGTTTGAAGGCATTTTTTAGCACCATGGTTCCCCGATGCAGAATAAAAAAGAGAAGCCGTTTAATAAAGCCTAATAAACAGTGGAAATTTTGACAGTCTTAGAATGGCCCTAGAACTGGTCAAGATCTTCATAAGAAATCCAAAATATCTCCTGTCATGTTTCATCACATTCCAACATTTCTAAGGCAGTGCAGATTGAGAAACAGTTTCGGCATAATCAACCTCTAACACCCTGAAACGGACCCCTATAACTGGAACACTACTTTTGGTGCCTCAAAAAGTTGTGATACCATTTCCATTGAATTCGAAATGATTGAAAACCCCCAGGGGTCAAATTTTAGCTTAAACAAACACTCCAAGAAAAAGATATTGTTAAAAAACTGAAATAGGAGGAGCCGCACACTATTCCCGTGCAGCCACCTTGCAACTAAACCCCATTAAGGGGCAATCACGAACAGTGACTTACGACACTCATATCTCACTCTTCCGAAGTCATATCGTGCTCAAATAATGTGAGCACGTTTGTCTCGTTGAGACGAGCGTTTTTACATATGGCACGCCCCGTGACGACGCTCAAGCACGAAGAAAAGGTAGAGAGAAGTTACTGATCTATCAAGAAAGTTGCAAGAAAATTAGCAGCGACATGCCTCACTCGAGCGGCCAAATCACGATGCTCTGAGCGTAATCGATGTGAAACTAGTTGCATCACGTGCATAAGGTCCATGACTATCACTGGTCCGAATCCCACGCATGATTAACGGTCAAATTTTGCACATGAAGCCGATGAAGTGGCCGCAAATTCCAGATTCTGGCCAAAACATAAAAGTTACGAAATCTTTGTTCCGGGCATGAAATCAAGTAGCGTTTGTTGCCAAGCGATTGTGACGGTATGCTCAGTGTGATCCAGTGAAGGAATCTTAGAAAAAACATCAAGGAACGAGCACACTATCGATCTGAAGTTTGCACGATCCATCCAAATTTCAAGTCATATGATCATGGCCTAAAAACACGATCAATGGCTCGAAGTTGGTATCAAATTGATCACCATGTCCAGCCCTACAAAAAAACAATCATCTTTCGGACAAACGGGCACCAGAGCAACCCCAGATCGTCCATGAAAGATCACGCACGTTCTAGGGTAGCAGTAGGGATTGTTCTGTAATTTCTCCAATTGTTAGGAAGGGGCAAATCAGTCATTTTGCACCCTATTTTCCTATTTTCTTTAATTCAATTAAATCTTAATTTTCAGCAATTAGGTTTAATTTTGATCAATCCACCCATGTCAGGGCAAAACTCTATATATATCACGTACTCTCATTGTATAAGGACCGAACTTTTTCTTAATAAAATCTCCATCTTTTCTCACTGTTGGATCACCGATTGAGAGAGAGAGGAAGGAAAGAGAAACTTTTGGGACGGTACACTTCAGCATAAGGTACATCTCTTTCTCTCTCTTCTCTTCTTTCTTCTCTTTTTCTCTCTCTTCTCCTCTTTCTTTTTCTTCACCTGAGCTTTTCTCAGAGGCTATACGGGGCAGTGGCAGTGCCGCGCATGATTCTTTCTTTCTTTCTTTCTCCCCTCCTGTGGTTTCACAGGTCGTGCATGGCGATGTCAACGCCATGCCGAGCTTCTTTCTCCCTCTCTTCGTTTGTCTCTGTCTCTCAATGAGGAGTGCAGACGGTGATGCCTATTGCTACCCGTAGGGTCTCACCCTATTGCGTGCCTATTACAGACAGCGATGCCTATCACCACTCCTATCGTCGTCCGTAGGCTTCTCTCGCACCCACTGCCTAACGTAGTTGGCGACGCTTATCACAGCTCGTAAAGGGTCGCGACGATGCCTATCGTCGTCCGCAAGTTTCTTTGACACGGTCTACGTCTATCGCTGTCTGCGAGCTTCCATCATGTGCTCGGTGTCTATCACCATCTGCGAGCTTCCTGCGTGCGTTCAGTGTCTATCGCTGTCCATAAGCTTCCTTTCATGTGCTCGGTGCCAATAGCCATCCGCAGGTTTCTCTTGTGTCCCACACCTATTGCCGTGTGCTTAACAACGAACTATCGTCGTGCGCTTTATAAGAGGCTATCACCACGCGGTTCACAAGGAGCCATCGCAGCCCACGTAGGGGTGTGCTGCCTTATCGTGTTACAACTGGTGATGTCTAGCACCGTCAGTAGTTCACTGCTCACTCTCTAACCATAAGCAACAGTGTCTAGTGTCGTCCAAGGGCTGCGACACTATTACTCCACGACTGTGGGTGGTGATGCCTAATGCCATCGGGACCCCATCTCTTCGTCGTCTCGCGTCTTCTCTTCATTCTCTTCTCTTCTCATTTGATTGGAGGTAGACTCAATCTAACACTACCACAACGGTTTGGCTATCGAGAAGTATTGTCGTCGCACTGGTCCGGAGTACCATGCCCGGCTTGCTACCACACTAGATTAGGATAGTCATATCAGCCTTGCTTTCGAGTAATATTGCCATCATGTTGGTCCTGAGTTCCATGCCCATCTTGCTACCACTCCGAGTCGGTCACTGGTCCAGCTATCATGCTAGTCTCATCCCTTCATCAAGTTCTCTTCTCTTTCCTACCTTTTTCGAACCTTCCACTTCATCACCCTAACTTCGCCATATGAATGTGTGTTGCCCTAAGACAAGGGTGGGTCCTTCGGCCCAGTTGTCTTGCAAGTTAATCATGATAATGTTGTGCAGAAAACAAGGAGATTGCAAGTCAAGGGAGGCGATTCCGAACCAACTGAGTCAGCTGGGAGGCTTTCCGTCGTGATCTAAGAGGGCTCCCACGCTAGTCAGCCAGAGTAAAGTCACGGACCCAGGTGAGGTTGGTCCTCAGGTCCCATTTAAAATTTCTCTCTCCTTAGTTGGACACCTGCCCTTGTTCTGTGAATGAGGTTCCCGAGAGAGCGATCTCAAGTCTCAAGTCTTTCAACCCAAGGCACGTGTCACCCGATCACCTTGATCCAGGGAGGCAAGATCGAGGCACTTAACTAGCTTGGCGACTCCACTGAGGACTTATTACCCCTTTGTGGGTTCGCTCTTACTTGATTAGCATCACCATTTACTTTCTGCATTATATTTCAAGGCATCTGGTTGTTCAACCCGTTCATCCGAGTTGGGGATTTTCTCATCCCTGCACTCGTGACCATCCCAGGGAAGTGAGCTTCTCAAGCCTCGTTCCTTACATTCCTCTTGAGTCAGGACGCACAGTTCGGCTCCCAGGTTCTCTCTTGGATTGGTGCAAGAAGGCACTTGAAGGTCCCTAACTCCCCGCTTGCTAGCCCTGATGGACCCTCCACCAAGGCCCTTCGCATTGGTGGCACACATGTCACAACCCACAGCACGCACCCTGATACTGGCAAGTCCCTTGCCAGTCATATTGCTGAGGTACGTCGAAAGGCTGCCCAATCTACGTTCGTAAAAGGCAAACAGGTTGCCATCGCTCCTCAGGGTCACCGCAAGGCAACCCCCCACACTCATTCACCGTGCCGATCCTTAGCGCTTAAAGGCTCGACCCACTGAGGGGGAGATCCTACGGCCTCCACCTCTCGCACACACATGAAGGCTCGTGGTCTGACCACTCAAGCCACACCTTGGGGAAACATTCATGCTGCCTTAAGTTCGTGTTAAAGGTTAGGCCTTCTCAGACCGAACCCTTCACGTGTCATGCATCTGCATTCCAACTCGGGGTAACGCCAATTCTGCCCCAGCTCGAGCACATTGGTTAGTTGCCTCGATCTCGCCCTCCGGATCTAGATGATCGGGCAGCACCTATCTCGGGTTTTAGGGGAGCTTGGGATTTGAGATCTCTCTTTGGGGAACCTTGCTCAAAAACCAAGACAAGTGGACCAACCAATGAGAGAGGAATTTAAGGTGAGTTGGGGACTTACTCGGGCTGGCTCGCATGGGCACCCTCTTAAATCACGAAGAAAGCCCCCCAATCCTAGAACTGGTTCAAAATCGACTTCCTTGGCTTGTATTCTCCAGTTTCTACAATCACACACACATGGCAAATGTTACAAGACAATTGGGTCCCCACCTTGCCTTCGAGTGAACGTACACAGGAGTGCACATTCAAAAAGAAGAAGAGAAGAGTGAGAGAATTAAGATTGAGATGAGAAGAATTTGACCGGGCTGTGAGATCAACACAGTGACTAAACTAGTAGGTAATTGACCCAGCGTGGTAGTAAAACAGGCTCAGTAACTCAGACCGACTCAACAGAATTACTACTAGACGACAGTACCAATACTGATCAGCTTAACACAATAGCTGGTCTATCGTAACAATAAAGCGGGCACAACAACTCTAATCGGCACAATGACATTACTACTAGGTGACAGAATTACCATGAAATGCTAGTCTCAATCCTTCTTGTTCAAACAAAATAGTAAAAGAAAGAAAAGAGAGCAAAAAGAGAGAGAGCAGAGAAGATGGAGAAGAGAAATAAGAAAGGAAAAGAAAAGAGAGAGAGGTGGGAGAGAAGATAGTGAGAGAAGAAGAAGAGAAGAATAGAAGGAAAGGGAGAGAGAGAGAAGAAGAAGAGCTTAGGAGAGGATAGAGGGGAAAGAGAGAGGGAGAGGAAGAAGAGAAGGAAAAGCATGAAGAAGAAGTAAGAGAGATAAAAAAGTGGAAGGAAGGCACAGACGGCAATGAGATGGGGAGGGATAAACTCAGACGACGATATTCTCCCACCGTCTATGTCAAGAGAAAAATAGAGAGAAAGCACAGGCGACGATGTGTTTCTGCCAGTTGTGACTGAAAAGAGAGGAGAGAGAATACATGAGCGATGATGTGCTTTCGTCGACTGTGACAGAAAGAAGAAGAGAGAGAAGACACATGCAGTGATGTGCTTCTGCCGGCTGTAGCAGAAGAGAGGAGTGAGAAAGAATATAGGCGACGATGTGTTTCTGCCGGCTGTGACAAAAGAGAGGAAGGAGAACGACCACAAGCGACGAAGTCTTTCCACCGGATGTGATAGAAGAGAGGAAGGAGAGAGAAAGCACAGGCAGCGATAGTCCTCCACCGGCTGTAATAGAAGTGAGGAAAGAGAGAGAAAGAATAGGTGGCGATATGCTTCCGCCGGCTGTGACAGAAGAGAAAAGGGAATTTTGACAGAGGTCCGGTCCGCCACTCAGGTTATGGCCCGACTCACTATTCATGTCTCATAAGCATGAAGACGTCGCACCAGACGATAAGTCCGCCGTGCATGAACAGAGAAAAGAGAGAAGTGCAGGGAAAGAGAAAAGTGATAAACTAGAGGATGAAGAGAGAGAGTGATAAAGATGAGGAAAGGACAGGGAAGAGAGAGATAGAGACAGAAAGAGAGAAGAAAGAAGAGAGAAAGAGATAGAGACGGAAAGAGAGAAGAAAGAAGAGAGAAAGAGAAGAGATATATAGATGAGAGAGAAGAGAGAGAAAGAGAGAGAGATGAGAGAGAAAAGAGGAGAGAGAAAGATAGAGATGAGAGAGAAAAGAGGAGGAAAGAGGACGTTACTTTAGCGAGGGGTATCGGCCCTTTTCTTCTCTCTCTTCTCTCTCTCTCTCCAAGACGCACCCACGAACTTAAGCAATAATTGAAATCTTTATTGAATGATAGAAGGCTTTTTTTTACAATTAGGTTCACCATGTTTATATAGATTGGGCCCAAATATGGGTGGATGCCCAAAAACTACCTAAATTGATGATAATTACAATTTAATTGAATTAAGAGAAATTCTAAAAAATGGTTGCAAAAGGACTGTTTTGCCACTGCCAAACAATGTCTAAAATTCCAAAACATTCCCTGTTGCTGCCCTAGAAATTGCGTGATCTTCTATGATTGATCCGGGGTTTCGCCAGTGCCCGTTTGATTGAAAGATTACTTCTTTCTTGTAGGGCTCGTCATGACGATCGATTTGATACTAACTTCGAGCCATGGATTGTGTTTTTAAGCGACGATCATGCGATTTGAAATTTGGATGCATCTTGAAAAATTCAAATGGATAGTGTGCTCGTTCCTGGATGTTTCTTCATAGTTTCTTTGTTAAATCATACTGAGCATCCTGTCACAATCACGTTACAGCAAACACAGCCCGATTTCATGTCCGGATGAAGATTTCATCGTCTTGGGTTTTTTCTAGAATTTTGAAATTCAACGGCCAAACTTTATAGCATCTTCGATGACTCCGTGTATGAAATACAACCTATGGGGATCGGTCTAGAGATAGCCTTGAACCTTACGTACATAATGAAATTGATTTCATGTTGATCAGGTATGGGAGCATCGTGATTCGGTCACTCGAGCAAGGCGTGCTGCTGTTGAATTTTTTACAACTTTCTTCATGGATCGGAAACCTCTCTCTAGTTTTTCTCTCTGCTCGGATGTCGTCACGGTTCGTTCCGCATATCAAACGTTCGTCTTGATGAGACGAACATGCTCACCAAATTTGAGAGCGATTTGACTCAGAACGAGTGAGATACGGGCCTTTAAAGTAGCTGCTTGGGACTGTGCACATTAGCCTCCATTAATGAAGATTGGTGTAGGGAGTCCGCATGAGAATAGCGTGCGGCTTACCCCTTTTGGTATTTTACCCATAACTTTGTCCTGGAATGCCCGATTAAGCTAAAGCTTGACCCATAGAGGTCAGATATAATGACAGTGGTCCCATAACTATTTGACGCACCGAGAATATAACTCTAGTTACAGGGTCCGTTTCAGAGTGCTAGAGGCCGATTTTTTCAAAATTGTTTCTTTGTATGCATTGCCTTAGATATGTCGGATTGTGACGAAACCTGGCACGTTGCCTTTTGAAGTCTTAGAAAGATTCTGACCCATTTTGGGGAAATTATGAAACTGTCGGGAATTTCACTGTATGTTGAGGCTTTATTGACCTGCTTCCTCTTTATTCTGCATCAGGGACCAAGATGCTAAGAAATGTATTCAAACACACACGAGGCTCGATCACTTCGTCCTCCCTCTCAGCACACACAGCTTCACCCTGTGAGAGATAAGATCTCGCCCGGTCCCTCACAGACACGAGCTCGTGGGACTCGACCTCCTAAGGTCGAGCCAACTGACCGAGCTCAGGTTGACCCCCAAGTCACCCGGACGGCTAACTTTAAAGGTGCACACGCACCAACTTAGTAGGTTCCTCCCCGCTTTAGACTCAAGCCGAATCACGAGCTAAATTCTTCTTCTGCCACCCTTCCTTCGTCATGCTAACACCTCGAGACCTAGTACTCAAAGGTTTTCCCAAAGAGTACCATCTTGAGTTAGCCACCTCAAGTCAGTCATGCACCCAAACCTCACAAAGGAATTCAGACAAAAGGCCTGACGGCAAATAGAAGCTTTCAGTCTCCAAGGCAGCAG